>NW_020956162.1:203018-258220 GCF_003031625.1 Empidonax traillii | reverse complement strand
AACAAAAAAAAAAAAAACAAACAACACTTCAGAACATTACCTAACATAATGGCAAAGTATTTAATAAGACTTCTATCTACTGTTGCAAACAAATATATTTCTCATAGCTTCATAAGACCTGTTTGAAGGGTGAACAATACTTTTGTCAAGAAAGGAAATGTTTTTCCAGTGGCTGCACAAACAGAACAAACCAGAAAAAGAACATTATTTTATATAAATGATCAATCTCTTCATGGCCCTTGAGGCTCATTTTGTAACAGATTTCTGCGGGGCTACACCACTGAGTCTGTGATGCATGTAATAGAATCAGAGAGCTCCAATACAATTCGAGACTGGAAGGATCTCTGTTTATCTCCAAGCTCACTTCTTCTAACATCAGGTCTAGATTTAATGGCCTTGGTAACTTTCAAAAGACTAGCAATGATCTTTTAAGACAGGTTTAACCTGTAGCTGGTAGCTGCTATAGGTGGTATTTTATTTTAGGAAACTGAGGGAAATGACAAAGCTATATTACATATAAAATTTCTTAACATATAAGCAGATTTCACTATTCTCGCTGTAATATTTTCCCACTTCAAGTGCAGGACAGTTTACACTCCTAAAGAAAACACCCTGAATTGCATTAAATTGCCTAGAGCTATAATAAAAAGCTCTTTCTGAATACCTCAGCAATGCTCTGTAGCTCCACAAATGAATATAAAAAGACATAATAGTTTTCTTTAAGCAGAAAGTTCAGCTCCACTCCACTATTTGTTCTTATCCTTTCCCACACAGACACTTAAGTATTCACAGAAATTTCACAGTACATGTAGATGCTCACAACCATAAAAGACAAATTCCTCTATAAAGGGAAACCTCACCTTATTTTCTTCTAGCTGCTGCCCAAAATCCCAAAAGAAATTAATACTTCTGGAAATTATTAATGCTTCTCTTTTTCTAAAATCAGCTCTTTTTAACCTTAACCTTGGAGCGATAGCACTGCAAATGTTGAAACAGAAGTCAACTGTCTAATCTATAGGATAACGTAAAAAAAAAAAAAGGCACTTGTTCTGACCTGCCCAAATGCAAAGTAGACTTCTAAGTATGTGGAAAAGAAATCACATGAACAGATTCTTGGAGAAAAACAGACAGAAAAATTTATCAACTACCAATAGCAAGAACATCAGCCTGCATTGCTAATGGACTAGGTACTCCTTCATCTGCTATTTTCACCCTTGACATTTCTCACCACTTGAATGATTTGTAAAAGTTGCAAAGCATCAGTAATAATTAAAAAACAACACAAAACAATTTCACAATGAAAAATGTCCACTTTTATACTCAGTTATTTTCCATTTAATTAGAAAATGTCATTTTTCTACACCTGCTTAAAAACAAATTTGAGTTTTCAAAACAAATTACAGAATTGATTGTACAATTGGCTTTTGCCCCTGGGAAGCAGGTGAGAAAAAGGAGTGTAATGAAAATAGATCAAAAATCTTTGGGGATTTGATTTCAGATCTGTATCCAAGCCCAATAATTTTTCTAGAGATAATTTGAGAGAACTCTGTTTGAAATTTTAAATTAACCATGAATCTTGGACATTTTGTATCAGTTCATTTTCCCACTTGTACTTCCAACACAATTTATATAAATGGAATTTAGTCTTACCAACACACTGTAATTAATGGCAGAACACAGCTTTTGCTACAGATCTTGTCAGATGGTGCAGTCCATACAGCAGGACTGAGGGCAAGTTAAAGGCTTTCTTTGGTGGATAATTGTCCAACAGGGTGTAACACATGTGAGGGAAAATTCCAGAGCAATGAAGAAAGGCAGAGCTGGTATCAAAAGCTGATGATAGATAAAAACATTACCTAGCATGTATATACTTTTTTTTTTTTTTACATTGATTGGGGATGATAATCTACAAAACTGAATGGAGAAATAACAACTTTATATCTCCACTTTAAGATCAATGTTCAAAAGAAATAAAATTTATGGACTTAAAAACTTTGTCTGGGCTCCCTAACACAGTCCGCCCAAGGATTTTCCCCCAGACTGGGATAATAGGAGCAACTGGGAAGAAAAGTTTTGACTATTAAGAGCCTAATTTATAACTCTTTTCTGGATGAAATTTTCACAGATAATCCGATTTAAAGACTGTAAAAACATCCAGCTAACAAACCCCTGAGTTTTTCTTGCTCGTCTTCAGCAGCTAAATACCAACCCCCTAGAAAGATCATGACTGTGCATAAGATTAGGATAGGATAGGAGAGGAGAGGATAGGATAGCATAGCATAGCATAGCATAGGATAGCATAGGATAGCATAGGATAGCATAGGATAGACTGCTTGGGATAGAAGGGACATATTGTGATGATCTAGTCCTACTGCCTAACCAGTTTAGGGCTGACCAAAACTTACAGCATAATGTTAAAGGTATTGTCCAAATGTCTTAAATACTGACAGGTTTGGAGGATCAACCATCTCTCTAGGAAGCCTATTCCAGTGGTTAACCAACTCCTTGGAAAAGAAATGCTTCCACAGTGTCTAATTTTAAATCTCCCCTTGCACAGCTTTGAACCATCTTTGAAATAAATACTCTTGCACCTACTTCAGTAAAAGGTTAGGCATCTGTCATCTTAAGGCACTCTGTAACTAAAGATAACTTCATATTAGATAGGGATAATTTTACATGCAGAGGTTAACATCCATCTCAACTATCTTTGGCTGACTAACCAAACTTAGTCTAGTTTCTAGACCAAGCTAGCTATCTAGGCTCCTTTGTAAGGACTAAGGAGTGACTGTCACCTCCAGTGGATGAATCATCCCACCTACCCAGATGAGTCCTACCCAGATGAGTACCTGAAGCTGATTAGCTTTGCCTTAGACAAGTCACCACCAGACAGCTGCAGCTGGAGACTCCTACTCAAAGTAATGCCAGGCTTTCATAGCATTAGATTGCAATAGTTGAGATTACATGGATTTTAGGTAATATTTACCCATTTTGGAAAGCCCAAAGACAAATATTACAAGGAAACAGGAGGTTTCTCTCCTTGTCACCTGTAGCAGGCATATTTTGACATTCCCGTGCCACAAGTGATCAGACTTAGTTTGGGGATCCTACTGCCAATGTTGGGGCTGGCTCTTCTCTCTCTGCTGCCGCATCTTCATCCTTCCAGAATGATCAGAAACCACAAACAGTGAAAAGGTCTTTTAGGAGCAGCTTTTCCAGACTGTGATAAAAGGCAGTAGGGAAATGTTGCCATACTGGCTGTCAAATGATCAAGAGAGTTTCCTCAGTACATGCTGTTTATTCACCAATTACAGTATCTATACGCCTTGCCTTATTTTTTAGGCTGCTAATGCCTTATTGTATTGTTTAAACACAATTCAAATATATTAAATTAATAGACCTTACTTATCCCCAATAAAGTTTAATTTTATTGGTAGGAAATAAATATTTTCACTTTATAATTTTAAATATAATTAATTCACTATGAACTAAAACTCACACAGTATTTATTATTCTTACACATTTCACTGTTACATTATATCATATGTCTTTCCTATTAAGTTTCTGAGTCTGCCCTGCAAATTCAGACAAAAAGAAAAGATTTTTCTTTAAATGTGTACACATTTATGGAACAAAGGGACGTACTTGAACCAGGTTACTTAACCATAGATGCATGAGCAACGCTGAAAGAGAACAGTGACATTTTCTGAGAGTAAGTCTTTTGATTTATAGAATTTGAAGCTTCCTTCAGACATTTCCTTCCTTCTCACAGCTTTCAGGCTTGTCATTCTGTGGAAGGGACTGCTGTACAGGCTATTTTCTGTGAAGATGGGCTTTGTATGCTCTGGGTCATAGCTTCTGCAGTCAGAAGATATGCCCAGAAGCTTTTACTAAAAGAGCAAAAAGTACAACAGAAAAGAAGACATTATACCAAATGAAAAAGTTATAGTGACTTTTTCCTTCTTTTTCCACTTTTGCATTCTCTGAATGTTTATTATCTATCAGATTATAGACTGTGTTGGTGAGGGATTTTGTACTCCTCCCTGATTTTATTGTATATAGCACAATCTGTCTCTGAGCAAGACTATACTTATAAAATGCATAATGCTTTTGTGTTCAGTAAGACCTACCACATCCCTGAATAAACAACACCTGCTTTGTGCCCAGACAGGTATACAGATACCTGATGATGGAGAAACAAACTAGCTTTTTTCTCAAAGTTGAAAGTTAGACAACTCTTTCTTTCCCTTTCCTTGGCAGCAGTAGACCCTGATGACTAAATATATCTTCCTATAACCAAGAAATGAACCATGCCGCAGGTTTCTTCAAGGAGATGAGTCATCATATTTTACATGAGGATCTGTCATAGAGGTTAGCATGACCTCAGTTGAAGCTGAATTGACCTTTCATTCATTTTCATCAAAGTATTGACCTTTCCTTCATTTTCTGAGTACTACAGACATCAAAACTAATTTTGATAAGGTTCAGTGAGATGTGAGAGATTTACAGCCCAAAATATCTGAAATAAAACCTAGATTTCACAGATTCAGAAGCCATCATAAGTCGAAGTTGTGAGCTGGATGGACAATTTCAGACAAAGTTCAGGCTACAGTAAAATCTGAACTGGTAGCAGTTTCCATATTTTGCCCTGTCAGGTATATGAAAGGAGGGGAGAAACAAGTTCCCAATCATAGCTATTAAGCTGAGAAAAAAAAAAGCATTTTAAAGAATACCATCCTGAAATCCATGTGGGAAAATGGATGTGGAAAGTTTTTTTTCACATTATTACTAATCTCTTTGAAAATAAAAAGGCTGGAAAAGGTATTCTGACTTATTTCTATGGCTTAAACTGACCCCCAAATGATAATCAAAAGCTGTGCATGCGCCACAAGAAGAAGAAAACAAAATCAGAAAATCAAATATTGAATTTGTTCTCTTTTTTGTTTAAGTGCTGTTAAAAAAGATCCTTGGACCTTTTGATCCCACAAAAGCAAATATGAAGATGTAGACATGTACAACCTTACTCTTACATAACTGGAATTATCTCACCAATTAAGTAACATATTTTGCGTTGATACAAATTAGGAAAATTCATTTGTAACTTCCTCTGTGTTGGAGAGCTTTGGATGGTATTAGTTGGCATTACATGACAGAAAATTGTATCTTAAAATATAGGCTATGCCATATTAACTGCTATATTAATGACTTTTTTTTTCAGCATGAGAACAGTTCAACTACTGCCAGTGGCTGAATTTCTCCTGACTGCTAGGGGAATTGGACCAGATCTATTAGCAAAGTAAAATTCTACAACAGAGAAGCCACAACAATTAAAAACTCTTGGTTTGACAACAAGAATCTGCTAAGATATCAGAATATCTTTTAATAGTACACACAGCTTGTATTAATCTATTTAAGAAGAACATTTCTAAAAAATATCTTCTTGCTGATCTTTCCAATATGCTTTAATTGGCTGGTTTTCCCTCAGAAAATTCCTGCATATAGAATGTGGTAGAGCACCATAAACTCTAATCAATTCTTTCTCAGATGAACTGAATTGTGTGTAGAAATCTAAGTGAGTCTGAGAGGAATAAAAGTACTACTACATAGTACTTCAGGGCTGTTTAAACTGCTCTCCTGCTGTTTTGAAATCAGAAGCCTGCTATGTCCTTTTGATAGTCTGCAAGCAGTCAGTGGAAAAAAAACCAAAGCTTCCCAACATACTGTCCCTCTCAAATATGAGGCTTTTAAAAAAATAAACAAATACTCTCTATGTGTGTGCAACAGCTAAAATTCATGTTGGTTTCTACTTTAGGAGTTCATTCCAGTGCCTGTTACAGCTCTGTGGTGCTGGGATTCAGATAGCATGAGCATGGTGGTGTAGATTCCCATTGCTCAGCGCTAGAAAATCATGCTGAAGAATTTAATTCAGAGGTCTGCTCTCCATACACCCTTTTGCAGTTATTGAAGTATGGTTGAAACCTCTAAAAGAACACTCAGAGCAGGAGATTAACTTAGGTGATACAGCTACACTATGAGAAAGCTTATGGAGCTTGTCTGATAAGACTACACTATGGAAGGCTTATGGAGGTATGTACAGGGCAGCCAAGACAGCTGTTTGAGTGCTTGAAGTCCTTGGCACCCCCAAGATCTACAGCTTGTGCCTGCATTTTTTTGCACAGACAGCCCTGGAGAAGCAACAAACATCAAAGGGTTTTCCTAGGACAAACCTCTGCACCTTTGGACCATTTGATGCCAGATGCATAAAAGCTCAGAGCTCAGTAAGAGCAGATGAGATGGATGAGGGCTGGAGCTTACCCACACAGCAGGTAAATACAGAGTTGTCTTGTAAGGCATGCAGCATTACATCAATTTTCCCCAGGTGTGGTAAAGCATTTACAGGATTGGCTCTGCAGGTGCTGAATCCGGCCGCTAACTTGGCTTTGGAGCTGTTTAGCAGCAGAGTATCTTAAGTCCTTCTCCATTTCTCAGGTCCATTGGATGCCAAAGTAAATGAGGCTTCTAATTCTACTTGTCTTTTTGCTGAAAGATACATAAGGTAACTGACAACCACTGTGATGTGCTTCAGTCTTTCATCAAGGAATGATTTTCATTTATTGGTATGACTTTATAGTTCCAGACTTGTCATTTAAGTGAAATATCCATTTATATTATTACAGTGCTAACAGAAGCATTCATAGTCAGCACCATGTCTTGTTGTATTAGCACAATAAATCCAGTTCAGTGGGTCATTTCTGGGTATGGGAATCTGAGCCTGAATTGATCTGCGTTGATATTACTCAGTCTAATGCTTCATCTCCACTGAGATAACAAGTCAGAGCCTTTCAAACTGAGCATTTACATTCTGCTACCAGATTATTTTCTTTTTCTTCAGGAATGAGTCATCGCACAGTAACTCTTTGGTGTGGCTTGCCTTGCTTTCTACTAACATCTGCCCTCAATGGCACAAATCCACGGTCAAGATTAAAAAAAAAAAAACACAAACCTACATAAAAATGCTTCTTTATTTCTATGACTTTTAGAAGTAATTCATCAGCTATGAGCACTGTTATACCAACATACCTGGCACAATTAATTTTGGCAGAGAAACCTGTGCTTACAGGAATGCATTTGAATTTGAAACAAACAAATAAATAAGCAAAATACACATACTGGTGTAAGAGCACTCTAGAGCAGGCTTTGGACATGTTAAAATGCATTAGGAGGAATTCTAGTGACAGGTGCACTAAGCCAGAGAGAATTGCTAATTAGAACTTTTCAGAGGAAACAAAAGAATAGGCAAGATATTACATGAAAATCATAAAACAAATGTAAATTTAGATATAAAATATGTGGGAAAAAAAAAGACCAAAAGAGTCAATCTTTTCTTTTGCTACATTACGTTAACTACCACTTGCAATTGTTATAAATGTCACTTGCAGGCTTCCAGCTGTTCTGGAATGGGTTTGTTTTTAAAGCATTGACTGAATAGAATAATTGTTTTGTAGTGTTGAACTGTATGGTGTGCTGCTTTTGCTTTTTCTTTTTAATGTATTTAACTGAATAATCAAATAATGTTCACGCCTCAAGTACCTACAACATGATAGGAAATACTCATTTTGAGTACCTAAAATTTCATATTCACTTTAGTGATTTGTCTAAGCTGTATGCCTCTGTTATGCATGATATATACTCACTCCTATGCCTCTGATCAAGTTAAGCCACTCATGATTCAAGATGCATGTGGGATTTAGCTATTATTCAGCAGCTATACTTCTAGTAAAAGAAAAAATCACTCTGTATGTTTTTGTACAGTGTTTTTATCTACCTCACAATCTCCAACTTCTGCAATACACTTTTTTAATTAGTATAGTTCTTTCAAGATGTAAGTTTGGGTTTATGACCCTTTTTGTTGATGTCATCCATAAATTCCCCTTCACCTTTTTATTGTTGTGTAAGCTGTGTGGCCTAAGGTTCTGTTTCTCATGCTATTTTATTCTCTGAAATAAATCTAATGTCTTCAGACAAGTTACTTGTGATTTAAACCCATAGCACAGGAAAGCCAAAGCTTCAGGTTATAGCAGTACAATCAAACACAATTGAATTGCAGTGACTTAACAAGCTGCCTCCTCTCAGCTGAGCAACTACAAGGGTCCAGGAGCATGTTTTTAGTGCAATTAATGATGAGAGAGTATAACTTAGCTTAAATGAATGAATGAAGGAAAAGACACAGAAGACATCAGAATAAATAACTTTTCTAGGTGATTTAGTGCTTGACCATAAGCTGTAGCTTTGGTCTGTAACCAAAAACTGTGAACTGCACTCTGGGAGCCAGACATTTACAGAACCTCACCCTGGTGCGATGCTACTCCATTGGCACATTATAGACTCCCATTTTACAGCCATTGGAGGAAAGGATTAATTTTTAAACTGTGATTCATATGACCTGTATTATTAGATTATTACTTTGAGGTGAGACGAATTGTATCCTAGAACATATTAATTCTGTTAAATATAATTCTGGTAACTGTCAAAGGAGAGAAAGCTGACTGATTTAAACAAAGAGTTATGCATTTTCACCTGTTGAACCCCACCTGAGTGTCATATAAGCAGGTTTTATTTAATCAATGTAGTAACTGGGATTGAAGTCAGAAGCAGGTTTGCTTTGATCTCTTTTCTGGATACTGAGGGTGGGATTTGTCAGACTTAATTTTATACATTTGAAATGTAATAATGGGCAGGCAAAGACAAGCTAAGTAAGATGTCTGGGATTCCTTTACAAACAAAGGAAACAGTTCCTTGAAGGAGTAAATAAATTTTGTTCTATATTGACTTAAAATGGTAATCTGGATAATTGGGTCAGATGGAGACACTAGGGAAGATGAATGTCCCAGGATGCAGTAACTGAGAAGCAACACAGAATCACAGAATCTGCCAAGTTGGAAAAGACCCACAAGATCACTGAGTCCAACTCTTAGACCTGCACAGAACCATCCCCAAGAGTCACACCATGTGCCTGAGTATCATAACTATTCTAGAACTCTAGAACTTTGTCAGGCTTGGTGCTGTGACCACTTCCCTGGGGAGCCTCATCCAGTGCCCAACCACCTCCAGGGTGAAGAAACTTTTTCTAATATCCAACCTAACCCTCCCCTGACACAACTTCAGGCTGTTCCCTTGGGTCCTGTCACTGGTCATCACAGGGAAGATATCAGTGCCTGTTCCTCCTATTCCACTCACAAGGAAGTTGTAACTGCAATGAGATCTCCCCTCAGTCTCCTCTTCTCCAGGCTGAACAGACCAAGTGAACTCAGCTACTCCACTTTCGCTTTACTGGTCCCGTCTTTGCCTCTTATTCTCTCATGCAGATTTTTCTCTCTCCACAGGTAGAATGGAGTACCATAACTTTTTCTAATTTAATGTAAAAATGAGAAAGTACATGAGGTTAGAAAAGTTTTTCAGGTCAGAAAATTGTAGTTGTAGTGATTCAGCATGGTGCTGGGATGGCAATTAAAGATAGTGGGATCTTTGTGTGCATCCTCTCGCTACTCTCCCACAACCCCCTCTCCCTTTCCACCTCTTTGATGGGTGATGTGGTTTGTCCTAAGATAAGAACAATACCAGGTGGGTATTTCAGGAGGAACTGTCTGGATGCTCACACAGTGAATACATTCCAGAGACGACGGAGCTGGCATGTTTGTGATTGACTTTGGTGCACATTGACCTTCAAAAAGGTGACAGGGCCCACTAAAGCTCAGATTAACAGGAGGGACCACAACTGGCTTATACTATAATCCATTGTAGTAGATAATAGAGTTGTTATTTAGATATTGCATTGGCAATATTTAGATACTGTAGTAACAATAAACCTAATCATAATCATCCACGTAATCACTGAGACCCACTTGTGTGCCGACCTGGGAACCTTCTCTTGACTATTCTGCTATAGGCACATAACATTGACCTGGAATGCCCTGCTAAATCCGGTGAGCCACTTGCCCTGCTTAAAAAAAATCTTCCTTCTACATCCAGCTAGAACTTATAGGAAAAGCTGGATATTAGGAAGAAATTTTTTATGGAGCAAGTAATCAGACACTGGAATGGGTTGCCCAGGGAGGGGGTGGATTCACTGTCCCTGGAGGTTTTTAAGATGAGATTGGATGCAGCACTTAGTAACCACGGCGATGTTGGATCAAGGGTTGGACTTCATGATCTCAGAGGTCATTTCCAACCCAGATGACTCTATGATTCTATGATTCTAAGTAACAGCAAACTGGTACTAGACAAGGTTGACCAAATAATTGACTTTGCAAAGGAAAAAAGACATTGAGAGCAGCAAAAGTCCAAAATCAGTAGAAAAAAATAGTGCACATTCCTACATCTTTTGCACAAGTAGTTTGCAAAGAAATTCAAGATCAGTATTTGTTTTTAATGACAACTTTTAAATTTAAGCTTTATAGACTCATTATATCAGTAAAAAAGAACTGTGTGTTATGAAGAGGGAATTTGAATTGCAACTTCACTTTGTAGTTTTCTCTACCACAAATAGCTTTAGATACAGCAGTAAAACATAATAATTTAATCTTTTCTCCATATTAGTTGCCTGTATTCAGCAATCCAGAAAATTGCTTTTCTAGAGTAAGTAGTACAGCATAAAATCTGAATTTTCATTCCCAGTTTTCACTGTGTAATCAACTTCATGACGACATACAGGTTATAGAAAAAAACCCTTAGCTAAAACACAATGTGCAGTTCTATTTACCTGCTAGAGCAGAAATTATATTCTAGGATTTTGTCCTATCTAATGTAGTACTTGAAAACATTTGAATAGACTCTAATGCAAACCATTGGAAGCTCAGAGTGACAAAAACCATAATTAAAAATAAACCAATTTTTAAGTGTTTGTTTTAAGCAGAGAGATAAAGTCATGTTATATTTGTGTGCATTTGCATTTTATATGTGTATTTACATTTTATGTGTGTTTGTAAAGCACATAAGAAAAATACAGTCTTCATGCTGATAGAGATTGATGGCATATTACTACAACACTCAGGACATGAATAGTAGTAAAGTATTACCAGCAAACAACAGTCTAGCAGAAGTAGTTTTGAATTAAGTGGCACGCAAATCTCTGAAGGAGACTATGAATATAGAAAACAATCATTAAAGATGAGAAACTCTTTAATGGAGAGGCTCATAGGAGAAGTTTCCTCGTATATCTTCTAACTTTCTGCTTTTAAATGTTCATCCGTGGTAAATAAAGCTTTCTTTCTCCTTCATAAAATGCCCCTGTTGCACTGTTCTCTTATTGGTAATAGTTAAATATGAAAACACAGTGAAAGAGACCATAAACACTTGTGAAGAACTATGGCTCCTGCAGCTTACCTGTGCATGTGTGATTCCTTTTAGAAACATCATTCAGAGGTTTAGACTTATGCAATTATAACTTCATTTAAATTCTATATTTTCAATGCCTTCTACATTTTAGGATACTTCTTTCAGATAATGGCCAATCCATGCCTTGACTCAGGGACTTCACAGTTGCACGTATCAACCTGCTACCCTTTCAGGTAGTTCAACTCAGACATGCGTTTCTTTCTGCCTTGGTGAATATCACACAGGCTTGTAGGCTTGAATTGCAATTGTTAGGGTTAGGTTAAGTCAAGGAGGTTTTTTGGGACTGCTGTAATTAATGTGTTTCTTAAGCAATTCTTTAGACATGTGGGAATGCCTATGCCAGCAGATGTTAGGGTGCTTTTCCACTCCAGGAATAGAGAAGAGATTATGCCAATACTATTTATCTCTGCAGAAAGCTAGCAACTCCTGGCCTACATTCACAAAATTTTACTGTTCCTACAGTTCCTGTCACCAAATTAACAGGTGAAGGCAAAACTCCCCAAATAGCTATTCCCTTTCTCTTCCTACATAGTGGCTAGACAGAGAGAAAATTCTGCTTAGGGAAGACATAAGAAATTGTTAACCTGCAGAAAATATCTTACTTGATACACAGTCTACCTTTGGATTTTCTTGGCTAGACTTTTCTTATTTAAAAGTAGTAGAGGAAAATAAATCTGAATTATTGCTATTGTTTGGGTTCATTTATTCCAGTGTACAAGTCTTACAAGTATTTCTTGTCTTGGTCAATTTCCAGTTACGTTGGCAGAAGCCAGCCATCTTGTCCAAGAGGTAAAGTGTTTCAAAGTGTGTAATAAAATCTGAAAAGTTATGGTGCACTTTTTGTAATGCTGTGCTTCCTAGCCTTTCTGCTGATTGGTGTGCAATGGTGATCTGCCAATTTATTCTTCTCTGCTTTCATGCCTACTCACATAAATAATACATGTGAGGAGAGGAAGAAGGCTCCAATCTCTCAAGAACTACACAGGAAAAGGTGTGCTTGTCTCAGAAAAGGATTTGGGAGTGCAGCATTTGAAAAGTAATTACAGGCTTCTCAAAAGAAAAAATAAATAATAAAAAGGACTCTGACATTAGTTTTGAAAAAGGACTCTGTGACTTAGAAAAACTCCTAAATAGATAAAGGTAGAGTACGGAGAAGCCAGCAATTCTGATTATTTTGCTGCTTTAATCCTGACAGCATCTTTCCCATTTCATCCAAACTTTACTCTTCTATCTTCAGCAAAAGTACAAACATAGAATATTCAAGCACATTTGTCTTAGGTTAAGCTTTTCTCATAAAGGAGAAAAACGATAGTAAATGGAAAGAAAGATGTTAAGAAATAATAAACTTTAAACCCAATTTTTAATTTTCACAAAAAGAAGTATTCAAGATTGAAGTAGCAAGTAACAGCACTAAACAGAGACAAGGATTACAGCTTGAGATATCTTACTGTAAGACGGACTCCCTCCCTTGGGGGCTTACTTATTTAAAACACACATACCCAAACATACAGACACAAAGCTAGTACATTTAGACTGAGTCTAAAAACTTCAAGAGTAGTATAAGTCAAGCCAATGAATCCAATTCATGTTTGGAAAATAGTTGACAGTGTTTAGAATTGAAATCACAATTCAAAACCTCAGAGACCTCATAGAGATTTTTGCCCTGGTCATGGCATGTGTTTGAAAACCTTGAACAGACATTTATTATTTTACTGAGAAAAGACTATCCTGCTTGTATAGGTCAGAATTATCTAAATTTTACGATTTTCATGTATACTAATTTCTAGTTGTAGCTCATCTCAGGTTGGTTGTTTTTTTTTTTTCCCCTGAGAATTTGTCTCCATTTTTCTTCAGGATTCCTGAATCCTACCACTCTTTTAACTTTCAGATCTCATATGCTTTTTATTTTCTATATAAAAAAGAGACACTCTGCTGCTGAGTCTAACCTCTCATCAACCCTTTTTCATGTCTCTCTTAGTTTAAGTTGAAATCTTTTCCCACAAATTGTCCTAAAAGTAGTTTTGAATTTCTGAACAAACAGAGAAGAGGTGAAATAAGAAGTCATATAATCCTAGACATGTAAAATAATATACAAAGGCTTTGAGTTGTAACCATATGCTATAGTCAGAGCTATGCCAAAGTATGTCCGCCACTGACACTATGCTTCATTTTTTACCAGAATCTGCAGCAGAATTCCTCAAAATTTCTCTTTGGGAGTATAATTGGGATACTATTCACTGCATTGCATAATGCACTACTCAAAGCAGTTTGTCCATCCTGTTAACACCTTCACATTCAACGAGCACCTTCCAGCAACTGCACATTAAATATGTTCAATTTTTTTCTCATGATGCAAATGTTTCAAAATTGTCCCTCTTTGCAGACATATATTTTAGACTACTTAGGTTGGATATTAAAGCCTAGGTTTGTTTCTTGGGCATGTGTTACCCTTCGAGGTGACAGAAATGGGTCAGTTGGAGTTTACTAATTTACTGAATTTGAACATGTTAGTCCCTGAGTTTAAGGGTTACTTGAAATATTCTCACTTTTCTTTAAAATATTCAATTTAAAGAAAGGCTGGCAAATCCCTCAAATCCCAAGATGCCAAACTGTACATACAAAGAATTTGTTAAACAAAAAGTAAATGAGAGTTCAAAACCAAATAGGATGTTATTCCACACATATTATTTAGACAAGTAAACCAAACCAGTAGACTGTATTAAGACTGCAATGAAGTAAAATTTTAGCCTTCTATCATGAAATGATAGGAATATTCTATACAATTAGTAATGTTGATCCTTCACCAAAATTGACATCTGACTAAGCAGCATCCAGTTGGAGGTTAAACAACTAAGCCTTCACCTTGAACTCTTCTTTTCCTTTTTGAAAAACTAGCTCCCTTCTCACAACATCCACGTTTGCACTCCACAAAATCCCTTAATAGCAACCGGTTGTTGAGCGGAATTGACCCTAAATTGTGCTGCCTGAACAGTGAGACCAAGCTGGGAATGAAGCTATGGACATAAATTGACCATGACATCTGACTTGCCAGGTGAGAGCCTAGAGCTCCGACTCTGGGTTGCATATGCAATATTTACATAGCTCTAGTAATCTTGAGAAGAGAAAGGCAAGGTTGTGTTTTGCAAGGGGTGTTTATCACTAGATGTTTCAAACCTGCATAAAACACATAGCTGCTCATTGTTTTCAGAAGCACGCATTTTAGTTGACATACATCGAATCACTGGCATGTTTGAATAGTCTGAAGAATTCTCCTAACTGTCCCCTGTGAGACGCTATTTTGTAAAGGCATCCTTCTCTTAGAGTTGTAGGTACCCATACTTCATCCCAAAATACAGCAAAAGGAAGTAAAGAAAATTCAAGCTCTTTCAAATCTGGACCTTGTAATGCACTAAATGATTGAGAACAACCCAAGCAATGCTTTGTTTCATCTATGGTCTGATATGCAGTTCTTACAGACAGGCTCAAAAAAGCAAAATAAGAGATTACAGAGGTTACTATGTCAACAGATGTATTTTAATACTACTCTAGGTAGCTCTTATAAGATCAAGTATTTTTTGTTAAAAGAACAGAATTCGATTCTAGTGCACTGAGAAATATATTTTTCTTTAAGGTGTGGTAATGATGAGTATTATTATTGAAGAGCCAAAATTGAATTTCAGTCCTGACTTTATATAACTTTTATTGACATTGGTTTCCTTTATTGTTTTGGCAGTATCCTTTCATATAATATTGTCATTTTGAGCTTCACCCATAAGCAGTAGTATTACTAGCTTATTACTAGCAGTATTACTGTCATCTAGCTGAATTCTTTAAGAGGTGTGCAAGTTCATAAGCAAATCCCAAACATAGCTTAGATGAAGATTCCCTACTGTGATGACTATGTGGTTATGTTTTGAGCAAATTTATCAAGAGGGAGACTTTATTTTTTATTTAAATATTGAAGACAGTGGGAAAATTATAAAACCTTTTCAATCTTATATAAATGTCATATTAAGATGGAATGTTAGCACAGAAAAATCAAAATGTTTTGACTCAAGATTTCTTAGGTGGTCCTGGGCTCTCAGCCCCAGCATGGGACAAGGCAGACGCTGATGAACTACATCATGGACATGAACTTTGTTTTATGAAGGGTTTATGAGCCATGTCTTCAGGGCCAACTCCATGGGTGGTCTGCCCCATGGGGCACCTTGGTCTCCCTATGGCTGGCAAGAGGTCTCCTTGTGCAAGGGGGCACATCCAGTGTCTGAGATGACTGAGGTTAGAACAGACCTCTAGAGGTCATCTGCTGCAAAGAGAGACAGTGGGGAGTCTTAAACAGCATGATCCACTTTCACTGAAGGGGACACACTCTGTCACCTTTTTCTCCTTTTCAAATTTCAGTGTTTCTAGATGACAGATTTCATTTTTCTAAAAGCTGAGACAGGTTTTACTCCTGCCCTCCTTTTCTTGTATGATTCATAGGGACATTCTTTTCTATGTTTTTCCTCTTAATTTGAAGGTAAGAATTTTTTTAAACTTATAAATCTTTTGTGAAATAAAATCACTATACCTTGCTTCTAAATATTTCACCTCAGCTGTAGTGGCTTATTTTTTCTAATACATGGCTAAATAATTCCTTTGAATATTTACATGAGAGGGTAGTTTATGGATATCTATGAAGTTGTTATTCTCTAGGCAACTGTGCTGTGGTTTTGGTGTTTTTTTTTTTTATTATTTCTAATTTTTTCAGGACATGTTAGATCATTGGCCACTGCGAGGTTCTCCTCTCTCGTCTTTGTAATCATTTGATTACCTTCAGATGTAAGTAGCCAGAGAGGAAAAAAACCTAAAACCTTAGTTTTTCTTTGCTGGGGGGGATCAAGGAGGTGGTGCTTCCTTGGGAGCAAGAAGTGCACCAGTCACTCACTATCTCTGGAAAGCAGGTGTTGCTGAGCTGTTGCAAAGCTGCAGTCTGGCTCCTACCAAAAATTCCCATTAGCATCCACTCTTTGGACATAGATTTTTTTTTTAATTTTTCTTTTTTTTAAATAATATAAGAATACAAACAACTCTATAAAGGGTTATGCACTTTATAAATATTTCAGAAGTTAACTATGTGGAGGTTGTGGTAAACATGCAGGGATTCAAATATTTTGTTAATATAGATGTTAGCTTGCTTATTGGCATAGGGTTGTTTGTGATGGAGTTTAAGTATTTCTCTGTAGGGATCTTTCAAACAGGAGGATGGGGATAATTCAATAAGTTCACCTGACAGTGAACACTTGCAGTTAATGCACAGGACAGGACACAACTAGTAACTCTGAGTCTTTGGTTGGATCACTAAAAAAAATAAAATATATATTTCCCCATAAAAGTTTGATGTACTGGCTGATTCGGGCGGCTGTGATAACTGTTTTTGGGGCTCTTAGAATCAGAAGAGGAGAAACTCAGGAAATTGTTAAGACCAAACCAGTTACTATAGCAAGCTGTACATGTTAGGGGACAAGAGGCTGGAGAGAGGCCCTATGGAAAGAGATCTGGGGGCTTGGGTGGATGGCAAGTATAATATGGGACAACCAAAAAGTTGGTTGCCTTGGCAACCAAAAGGGACAGCCATTCCCTGGAGTGTGTCAGCCCCAACATCAGCAACTGGTCAAGGGAGGTGATTGTCCCGCTCTGCTATGCACTGGTGTGGCCTCACCTCAGGTGCTGTGTCTGGTTTTAGGCACCGCAAAACTAACTTTTAGTCCAGGGGAGAGTGAGAAGATGGTAAAAGGACTTGAGGGCAAGATTTACAAAGAAAGACTGAGGTCATTTGGTTTGTTCAGCTTGGAGAAGACTGAGCAGTTCCCTCTTTGCTTTTTTCAAGCAGGATAGTGGAGGGGGAGGTGCAGATCTCCCTCTCTGGTGACCCATCTGTGATAGGACACATGGAAATTAATGGAATGAAGCTGAATCAGGAGAAGATCAGATTGGACATTAGGAAAATTGTTCTTCACTGAGAGGGTGGTTGGCCACTGGAATAGGCTCTGCAAGGAAGTGGTCATGATACCAAACTGACAGAGTTTGAGGAGTGTCTGGACAACAATTGTAGACATATAGTTTAGTTTTAGGAAGTCCTGTGAGAGGAAGAGAGTTGGACTCAATGATTCTTATCCATCCCTTACAACTTATAGTATAATTCTATGATTCTACGTGAGTATCAGCAGGCTCCAGTCAGAGAACCTCAGAGAAAGGAGGAAAGAAAGAAAGGGAGGTACAGTGTGTCAAACCTGAATGCTAAGTGATTAAAGCTCCTACGCAATATTAGCTTACTTTGCTGAGGGAATAAAGTTACAACATTTCACTGCGATAAAGCTAGGGACTTAGTATTGAACTTTGGTTTAAGGCCCCGGTTTTAAATCAAATACCTAACTTTCATTTAACTTTGCTGTACTTGAGTTGACTGAAAATCAGATGTGTCCTCTGCAAAGCCATCAACATTATTTCTTTTTATGATAATGTGTACAGAAATTGATTTGCCTTAAGAGTGGTAGACCAATCAGCTGTCTAACCTCAGGACAGACCTTTGAGTTTTTTCATTATTATTTAATACTTATCTAAATTTTGCATTTAAAAGGATATTTTAAAAAGATACATCATCTTGGCTGAAATGTCTTAAGAATGTTTTAAATGGCTGTATTTACTCAGATAATCAATAGAACAACTTTTACTTCCCCTCGTAGTATGGTTGGCAGTATTATGCATGTAATTCCTCCAAGAGTACCACATAAAGTTGTTTCAAATAAAAATAAAACATAGTTTAAAAAGTAATTTTAATTATTTATCAATATAATTAAGCTATATTAATGACCTTTATTATCTGTATTAAAAATTCACAAGATTTTCATCCCTTTCATCTTTATTAGATGTGTCATAACTTGTTACATATTTTCATGAACTATTGATGAATATGAAACGCTCAAAAGCAATTTTTCCCTTTTAGTTATAATGACTATATGGGGAGTATATTAATATTTGAACAAGCGGTTATATTTGCTAGTTAGTATAATTTCTAGTGCTTTTCCTCGGTATGCAGTACAAAGGCAACATTCTTAATACATAAAGCCTGCAACTACTGGCAGATAAAAAATCCTTTTTGTATTATGTAGCATAATCACCTATGCCTCCTTATCTCATAAAAGTAATAGCATTTTGACAACATAAACTGAGCAGAAAACATTGAACACATTGGTAAACATTATGATGAAACAGGCAGCAGCTTCAGTGTTAAGAGACAAGTTCATGGGAAAGTTGACTTTTTGTATGAGAAAACTTAGCAGTCCTCTCTGCTAAGTTAAAGTATTTACTCTTTTAACTTTTGGAGAGTTAATTACTTACTTACTTGGAACAGAAAGATGACAGCATAAAAATAAAGTAGAATTCATCCATACTTAAGAAACACTAGTGGAAGGAATTTGGAATATAGGCCAACCTGGCTAAAGTTTTTAATTTTAGCTTGTATTATTTTATGGGGATTTTTTTACTTCTAGCTCTTTATCTCTTCTTATTTTACAACCTGGATTTTGAGGAAGTGTTTTTAGGCCACAGACATATTCCGCTATATTTGACATAGTGTGCCAAGATCCTAAATAATTTATGCTCCCTTATGCTGACCAGGGCATAGAACTAGTAGGACTTGCCTTTCTAAATTGCTTAACTACATTGAGAAAACCTATCCTTTAACTGCCTAAATAAGGAGTGTGAATGTAGACTATACTTAAGTGTTAACATTTCGACCTAGACATTTAGGAAAAAAAAAAAAGAAAATGTTTAGAAAGTGGAAGTAATTACAACTCATTAGTACCAAGGCAATTTGGTTTTTAAGTTACAAGAGCATTAGAAAAATAAGAAAAAAGTTTACAGTAAAACTAGAATTGGAGCACTCAGACAACAATATTCTCCTCTGCCTAAATCAAATTTATTTTCACATCAGTTGCCTGTTTAGGGGCAGATCCTGAATTGTATTATGCATTTGCATAAATAAAACAGAAGTAGTCACTGCTCACATGCAGAAGAGCTAAGGAATTGCTTAACCACCTGCAGAACAAAAACATTTCAAGGAACTGTTTTATTTCTTTGCCTCTGGATGTGTCACTAAATTCAGAAGCAATATCCTTATATTTGTGTCATTGAAATCTGCATTTCTTCATTAAACATGGCAATGAAAAGCAGCAATGCAAAAGGTTTTGAAGTCATTTTTGTAAAAGCTTATGCTCATTGGAATTTAAATAAATAATTTTAACATTGAATTAAGTCTCCTTGACCTGAAATATTCCATACTGGTGTAGGGAAAACAAGGCAAAAATAAGGTATGAATAAATTGGAAAATTTTATCAGTGGGAAATTGGGAGTGTATTCTAAAATTGTTTGGCATTGACCTTATATCTTAAAGCAGTTCTATAACTCAGTTTAAAGGCCATCATGCTTTGCTCAGTTAGTACTTTTCCAACACAGTTTAAAGTAGTCAGGAATAGCTGCTGGATTTAACTGTAGAATTACTCAAATAATAAAAAGATCAGTTTGAGCTTTTTATTTTAGTCTTAGAAAAATATCTCAGGGCAAAATGAATTACTGCCAAAAAAAAAAAAAAAAAAGAACAAGAGAAAAACAGTTACTCTACAAAAGTTAAGTTAGAAAGTGTGCACTAACATCACTCAGAAACTCAGGCAGGACAGACAGGAATAGAATCTATTCCTCCAGAATAGCAAATTCTTAGTTTTTCTCTTTCTTTCACGTTCCTGCCTTACTAATCCAATCTCAGCAAATAAAGTCTCTTTCATTGCTTAGATGTGATTTATCTGCAGATCCATTCCACTGTGCAATAAACAATGCGGAGATCTAGAGAAAAAATAGTAAATCATAATATAATTAAAGATGGTATCGTAAGCCACAGGCAACAGAGCCAAATGAAGGCTGTACAGAAAACATAACTATTCAGATATTTTTGAAGAATGAGTAGAAATTCTTTAGTGTAAGGGTGCTGAGGCAGTGACACAGGTTGCTCAGAGAAGCTCTGGCTGCACCATCCCTGGCAGTATTCAGTGTCAGGCTGGATGGGGCTCTGAGCAACCTGGTCTACTGAAAGGTATCCCTATCTGTGACAGGGGGTCCAGAACTAGATGACCTTTAAGGTCCCTTCCAAACTAAGCCATTCTACGATTCTATGATTATATGACTTATTTTGCCAATTTAAAGATTTCTCAGGCCAGAGAAAACCAGTAACTAAATATACTCTTTATTCTGCTATTCTACAATACAGTAAGTATTGTTCAAAGTAAAACTCACTCTTGGGAAAAATATGACAGATTATAATGTGCTCTTTGGATTCACAAAGAAAAGATGCTGCTGCAAGTATTTTATTCAAAAAATGAAATAGAGTGGGTACAGCTCCCAGAAGACAGCATTTAGAAGAAGGAAATACTTAAAGCATCAAAATCAAAAGTACATCAAAAGGCAAACGGCAACCTATTTGTCACAGCAGCCCATCAGTAACCTAATTGCATGACAGATTCATCCAGAGGAAACTTGAAAGATGCTTGCAGAAGTGCCTGATGGAAGTCTTTGGGGAGATGGATGCCACTCTTGGAAAAGCAGACTTTATGGCTAGAAATTGGACTTGTTGTGATTGTTGTCCAGAGATAAGAGGGCTGAAAATATGGTTGGGTGTTGAACAGACAGAATCCAATTTCTTCAGTAACGGCAGCAATTTAATAATATGTTGACTGGGAGGATATGATGGCAATAAAAAGCCTCCCAGAGTCTTTTTGAAAAAGAATCATAAAAGGAATTTGCTGAGTCATTCAATTTTTAAAAGTACCATCTAGAACTTTTTGCCTACTTTTATGAATACAACGAAGACAGTGCATGCAGTCTCTAAGGGGCTTTAGAACCCTCTAACTTAAAGACATAAATGCATTATTACTAAGGAATTATACTTGTTCAATAAAATTATCTTGCCTTAGACATTTGGTTATCTTCAAAATTGTTTTGGTTTCGTTTACATTACGCATACAATTACTTGAAACGCTTTTCAATTAAATGCAGTCAGTTACTCTGTGGCCTAATCTTCATCATAAACATTTTTCCCAACATATGAATTCTCAGAATTCTTGGCTGGATGATGAACCCATGTTTGGAAGTTCTTAGTATACTTTTTTTAAGCACAGTGAATATCGTAAGAAATTATATGTGAAAATGTGTCCCTGGCTGTTCATTAGAGCACTGGAAGCACATGTGAAGTTGATATTTGAAAATTCCATTTGCACTGTAGTTTACTAATTACATTTTATGGAAAAAAAAAAAAAAAAAAACACAAACCCACAAGGCATTGGACAGGCAGGGGTTTTTCTTCCTCTTTTTTATAGCACAGAGATTAAGGAAAACCTTATGATGAGGCAGATTGACTGGAATGAGTTAATGCAAAATCTGGCTCCTTATGCAACCTTCAAAGGCCTCCAAAAAACATTTATATGTGGCTGTGAACTGAAATGAGAAAGGATACCATGGGGTCACTGACTATATTTGTACAGAAGAAGGTTAGGGTTGAGTGGGCGGATGAGCAAGCTACATACGTCAACTCTCACTCCCTAATGTGTGCATGACAAGACATAGACAGTTGCTTCTAAGTCCTAGAGGCTGTCTCTCATTGAACTACATTTTTTTTTTTTTTTACCTTCTGTGTAGGATCTTCCACTGCAACTCTTTCAGTTCTTTTGCATGGAGGGCAAAAGTATTGTCCTAAATCTATGATCAGAAAAAAATATGTGGATTCTTTCTACTCTTGTAAGAGGAACCTAAGCTTGTCATCGAGAATTTATCTGAAATCCAGTTCACCCAACTCATATGCAGCAACATAAATTGTTTAAATTGGTTTCCACAGAGCCCACCATATCCTGCTACAGTGTACTTTCTGACAGCAGGTTTAATTTGCTTGGAAATTGAAAGTACAATCCACATCCTTTATGCAGTGCAAAACATTGTGCATATTTAATGAGATAATATTTTATACTCTTACTGTGTAAACTGCACCTTTAAGGTTGATTGAAACATGATTTAAATGTAAATCTGTCCCCCTCAATTTTTATCTTTTAAAATAGCATTGACAGCTATTCAGCCCAGTACATTCCCCAGTAGAGAGGAGATAATTATATATAATTTTTGCGCGAAATTTCATAAGAAGTACCTCATTTTCTGAGCAGATACAGCAGCATATAAGACAGTACAACAAAAATTATTCCCTTTTTTCCAACAAAAGATAAAACCCTGATGTGAAATTTTATGCAAAGACTTGATTGGTGTTGGTTTTCATGTATCCTGCTGTAATTTTTGAGTGCAAAACAATTGAAAAAACCAAACAATCAATGCCAAAGTATTTCTAAGTGCATAAAGTGATGCTTTGGCATGTGTTTGCTTAGCATTGGGTCCAGGTTCCTGCTAAACTGTTGTTATTTCAAAAGTGGTTTTCGTGGGAAGTTGGGTACCAGTTTTTTTTTTTTTCTTTCTTTGAAGCTTGTGTCTGATATTTAACCCTTCCAAAAGCCTCCCTTGGAGATTTGGGGAGACAAGCGATTAGGCTAAGGGAAACAAAATTTCCCCCTGCTTGTTACTTAAGATATCAGTAACAATCTATACTTGGACCTTAAGGTAGATTTGAATTCAGGGAGTGACTGTTGTTTACAGGCTACCTGAGGAAGTGAATTTCATCCATTCTGAAACCAATAACCCTGTCATGATTGAACCTCTGGAAATCTAACATCTGGAATTCAGAATCCTCTTCTTTTCCTGCTATGGTTCTACAGATTGGTATTACTGAAAGCGATACACAATTTCTTCAGAAGTAAACAATCTCCACAGTGTGAAACTAAACAGACATCTTACAGGTAATCTTGAAAGCCCTTTGCTACTTCGGATATGGATATTTGTGGTTTTGGCATTTCTCTTCCATTTAGATACTTCATATTATTTTAAAAAATTCCTTAGAAATAAAAGACCATCAAAAAATAATCCTAGTAGAAAAAATGTGAACCTTAACAGTCGTTTCAGTACTTCTGATTTTTTCAGCTTCTTTGAAAATTTTATTTTTGTAAAGTAAGCAATCAGAAGATATTTCTAGCTATAAAATAGTTTCTCATTGGTTTAAGGTGTGGAGGAGTGTAAAATATCAGTTACAGACTTCACTAATGATTGCACACTGTATATAAGCATGAGGAATACAAAACAGATGTATTGATTATTTTGGAACAAGTTGAACTATTTAAGAGAAGGTACATATATCAAAACACACAGGAGTGGCATGGACTTGCAATAAAATAAACAGAAATAGATAACACTCTTCAAAGACTACTTTTTAAATGTCTTTCCTGTCAGCTGTAAGAGACAAACATAAAGAACATCGTCTTTTTTCCCCTTCTGCTTGGGTCTTTTCAGCCCAATTCTTTCAGTCTAGTAGAAGATGCTCAGTGTGCCTATAAGCCTTTCCAGAATATTTTGTCCTGAATATTGTGCCTATAGGTTTCTTTTGCCTACCTCTCCCAGCAAGCAGCCAGAATTTCTGGGTATCAGTATGTTTTCACTATGTCTCAATGTGAGACAATCTGGAAAGGAAGAGCCCTTGAACAGAAGTCTTCTCCATTGGATTCTATACCCCTGGTTTCTCCAATACAGAGAGAGAGAGAGACCAAATACGCTCAGATGTAAGTGAAAAAATAACTCTTTACCAAAAGGAATCCTAATAACAATTCTGATAAAACTGGGTTAAACCAACTGAGGAGAAATTTCCCAAGCCTCACCCACCAGACCAAATCAAGACGGCAGCCAGCCTTTCCCACCTGGAAAAACCACACATGGACACAGGACAGAGAAAAGATGGCTGCCCTTTCATGTGATTAACCTCCCCCATGCCTGGAAAACCTGGCAAGAGTTGTTGGAGAGTCAGCGCTGGCAGGAAACAGTGGTTAGCTGGGTTAGCAAGGCAGATGTTTGCAAGGTGCTAGAATGAGGCTGCGGTGCCAGTACAGGCAGTCAGAGCAGAGCTGCAGACTCCCCAGGGGACTGGAAGGACCTGCAAGACACCCACTGGATCCAGTGACGAGACTTGGTTGTTGCAATTTCAGTGTTCATTGGTCAAAGTGGTGGTCACAGTCCAGATCCATTGACGTGGTGGTGGAAGTCCCAGGTGATGAGGGAAACCCCGAACTCAGAGTTATATACACTCAGGTTCAGGTGGGTATGCCTCCAGGACCTTCCCTGGGATGGGGAGTTTTACCTTGGATGATGCAATACTGTGAGTCACTGGTTACCATTGAGCTGCAGCACCACAGCACTCAGTGTGTGTCATTCAGCCAAATGAGACTGTGGGAGAAGAGTGCATCTTTCCAGTACACCTATGTTGCTATGGACACATTATTCTTTTTTTTCTGGAAGTACAAACATTGTCTAAATTACAAGAGCAGTGGTAGGGCTGATGAGGACCCAGAGGTTCCTTGCAATTTTGGGTTCAGCTCAACAACTTGAGAATTACAAACCACTTTTTTTTGGTAGGATATTTAAACAAAACAATGAATGTTCCTTTCCCCACTCCACCTCTCCCACCCTAGTTTTCTGAAAACACATCGATCCTCCAGGTTTAATTAGGTAGGATTCTGATCTAATGTAAAGGAAAACTTTCAGAGAAACTGAATCAAATATTAGCATTTGATCCTACTGTCTCATAACAGTTTAACCAGAGCTCTAGTACCGTGACTACTCATCAGCAATTATCAAAACCCATAGGGCTATTTAAGTTGTTGGGTGCTCTAAGAAATGTATCTTGTAATTTCTTTTTAATACCTCTTTAATTCACAAACTTGTTCCTGTTTGACAGAAATGAATTAATTAATCTCAAAAAGTTTTTTAAATTTCCAAGTATTACAGATGATTTGGACAGAAAATAAATGAGACCTCATAGGCCAGATTTTCTCTGCCTTTTTGAAAGATAACCAAACATCTTATTTTTCACTCCATTAAAAAAATCCCTTAAAATATCTTGTTGCATTATTTGTTAATGTATATGATAATTACATACAGAACACCACCCTCATTTTCCTACTGAAACCAGGATTACAGTACTACATTATTTGATGTCCAGATGTGTTTTGAATGTAAAAACATATTTTTCTGTTAAAAAGGCTGGGATTTATGGAGATAACTATCAATACCATTAATAGAATTACCTGCATAAATCCCTTTATTTAGACAGGACTCCACAATTTATAAAGATATAATATAATTTTTGGCTCTGTATCTTACTTGGCATATGAATAACTTTTTTTTTAAAAAATGTTTACTCAGCTAGGAGAATTTAATACATTTTGTTTGCAACATAAATCTGATCTATCTACTTACATAACTTTTGTAGTCTCTTCTCCTATTAAGTGCTATACCATCACAGTAACCACGTTTGAGCAAAAAGTTGTATTTAAAGAACTTGCTGTTGAGTGACTGCTAACATAGTAAATCCCACCCCAGTGAGAAATTCCATGTTTCATCTTCGGTACTGCTCAGCCCCCACTGCAGGGTCAAAGTTCTTGGAGGTCTGGATTTTTATCATAGCTGGGAACTATAAATAGGATTTTACCACAGCAGCTTAAAAAGGTGCTACATAGACCAGGTCCTTTTGGTGTCATTGAAGGAGAGATGCACTGCTTTCTTCTGCCGGAGGCCATTGCTTCACGCGCTGGGGAAGCAAAAGGCAGGCAAGTAGGACGTAGGCAGAGGGGAGGAGGGCATCCTGAGTCCTGTAATCTGGTTTTTTTACACTTGGTCCTGCTCCTTCTTTTAATCTGAGCAGCAACAACAAAAATTAAGGCTACTGTCAATGCAACAGTAAGACACTAGGAACCTATCATCAACACAATTGATTTTCATCCCAGAATCATAGAATACCAGGTCAGAAGGGGACCTCAAGGATCATCTGGTTCTACCTTTCTTGGCAAAATCAAGGCCTAGGCAAGATGGCCCCACATCCTGTAGAGCTGAGTTTTAAGAATGTCTAGTGCTGGAGAATCTACCACTTCTCTGGGAAATTATTCCTGTGGCTGATGGTTCTCATTGTAAAAAATTTTCCTCTTGTATCCAATCAGAATCTCCTCAGCACTAACTTGCACTCATTACCTGTTATCTTTGCTACAGAACATCTTGTAAAAGGAGTCTCCATCTTCATTGTAGCCACCTTTAAGTACAGGAACTTGGTGATAAGGTTCATCCTGAACCTTTTGTTCTTAAGACTGAGCAAACCCAGCTCTCTCAGTCTTTCCAAAGAACTTTCCCAGTGCTTTGATCATTTTTGTGGTCCTTCTCTGCACCCTCTCCAGCCTGTCCACATCTTTTTTTGCATAGTGGAGACCAAAACTGAATACAGTATTCCAGCTGTAGCCTGGTAAGTGCTGAGTAGAGTGGCATAGTGACTTTATTTCTGCTGGTGATGCCCTTGCATCAATAAGCCAGCACCTTGTTGGCTCTCTTTGCTACAGAAGCACACTGTTCACTCATATTGACCTTGTAGTCCACAAGGATGCCTAGTTGCCTTTCTGCAGAGGTATTCCCCAGCTGGGTAGATCCCAGCCTGTGCTACGCTCCTGGATTATGTTTTCCTGGGTACAAGACACTGTTGATCTTAAGGTTCTACTTAGCCCACTCTTCCAACCTGTCTAGGCTTTCTTGCAGAGTGGCTCTCTGTTCAAAAGTCTTCAGTTTCCCACTTAGTTTGGTGTAATTGGCAAACTTTGTCATACTACACTTGATTTTTGAAGGTAGCAAACAGTGTAGAGCCCAATTTCAATCCCTGGGGATCCCCACTAGTGACAGGTTGCTAGTTTGAAACTGAGTTATTTACCACCAATCTCTAGAGAGCTGGTCAGGCTGTTCCCCATCCACCACACTCGCCTAGATCATAATACACCCATTTCTCCAAGAGGAATCTGCTAAAAACTGTATTGGAAG
Source organism: Empidonax traillii (assembly GCF_003031625.1). Classification (NCBI taxonomy): domain Eukaryota; kingdom Metazoa; phylum Chordata; class Aves; order Passeriformes; family Tyrannidae; genus Empidonax; species Empidonax traillii. Next base: position 230,809 of record NW_020956162.1, on the reverse strand, counting down.
CTTGGAGGAAATGCAGGCAGACAATATCCACTGCTCACCCTATATCAACTCAGCACATTACTTTGTCGTAGAAGGTGACCAGGTTTGTCAAGCATGATTTGCCCTTGGCAAACCACACTCCTACTTAAATGACAGCTATTTCAAATTGCTGATTGTATCACTGTGTTTTGCCCTGTAGATAGACAAATACAGGTGACAGGGGGATTGATTAAATTACCTGTCTTGTGGACAGTAGGTGTAAAAATCATATACTTTTTTTCCCCCTGGGAAATCTATAAATCCAGAAAATACTGCACAGTTTTTAATTAATTCAAAAACTTAAAATACAAAAATCTGCAAAGTGCCAGTATCAGCCACAAATGAAATATTTGTGCAAACTTGGTCTAACAGCAGTGAGTCATTCCCTTCTTTTTATTTTTATTTTATTTTATCTATTCCTCTTGCTTTGTTCTTTCCTAAGAACAAAAGACCTTTCCTAAGGTCTCTTCACATAAGGTCTGAGAAATATAACAGGTTTTTCATGGATCTTGAATCAAGCCTAGAGATACGAGTGTAGGAATTTTCATGTGGACAGTCTGCAAGTGGTGTTTTACCTTGATTATTTTCCCACATAAAAAAAAAAATTATGATAGCACTTAAAGCCTAGGCTTTGGCTTTGATGTATATCATGCAATGTTGTGTCCATTGGACAGGGTTTTAATAGCTGGACAGGACATGACTGAATAAAACTCCAAGAAGACCTACTCAGTTTCTGGAGTGTACTAATGTAATTGTCCTTCTTGCTTTGGTAGATTTGGGGAGATACAATTTAATAAGGTCATCCCTTTCTCTGCACTATTATCAAAAAACGGCTGTTTCCATGTTTGATCTTCTTTTGGCATCCCCCTGAGGAAAGTATAAAATTGATACAAGATGCCACTCCCATCATTCAATGTTCAACTTAGAAAATGGCTTCTCAGCCTTACTGAATAAAACATCTGCCTGATATGGTCAAATCCTGTCACTGGCATAGGTGCTCACGAAGGAAACCATAGCATCTGCTCCCACTCTGTTGCACAACACTCAAACCTATGAAGACCTGTAAAATGCAGAGCAGGGAGCAAACACAGCATCAGAAAGCGAGGAACATGTAATTAATTAACATCTCTTTTATGTCTCTTACAGTATCTGGCACAACAACGACATGATTTTTATTTGGTTATAATATTGTGAAGTTTTTCCATTTTGAATTTTCTTTTATTGGAGCCATGGCTCTGGCAATTTTAAACTATCTACACACACTTGCAGAAAGTGAAGAAAAACATGTTCCTATACAACCTAACCATGTTCAGACTCCGGTCCTACTAGGAAAGTAAAAAGTTGCTTCCTCATTACTGTTTACCTCCTACTTTTCTCCAGGGGGCAGGGAAAATCCCTTCACATGCTTGTTTTGGGTTTTTTTTGTTTATTTGTTTGGTTGGTTGGTTGGTTTTGTCTGTACGCCTGTAGCAGGAAGGGACATGAAGATGCTGGGATAAGAAAGACTTTTATTTCTGCCCTCTCTTCCTTGTGACTTTTTGCACCATGCTGCTCTGCAGGAGGAGTCATGCTGCTTTGAGAAGAGCCAAAGCTCAGTTCTTTCTTTCTCAGAGGCTGTGATAAAACAGAAAGAGTATCCAAACTGACAGGGCAGCGCTGTGCCCTGTGATAAGATGGTCTATAGGGCTCCTGGGGCAACATCAGAAGAGGGGTAGCTGGATGAAGGACCTGGATGTTAGCAGAGGACTGGCCCAGGACATGCCCTACTCAGTGAAGAAGAGAGGGAGCTTCACCTGTTGTGACTTCAGGACTGACATCATTGTGGGTCTGACTTGAGCCAGTGCCATTTTGCGTAAATACAACATGAAGCCAACACAGACGTTGCTGACAGCAAACAAAGAAACTGTGTAGGAGAGGCTGAAGTTTCAAAACAAACCTACCCTAACCCAACACTGAAAATCTGCTGTAGTCACAAGATGTGGCTAAGGTTCTTTGTCTCCTGTTTCAGACAATCACATCCAAGTAATGTGACCACACTGAGACACTAGAACAGATTGCCCAGAGAAGCTGTGGATGCCCCATCCCTTGACGTGTTCAAGGCCAGGATGGATGGCACTTTGAGCAACTTCGTCTAGTGGAAGGTGTCTGTGCCATGGCAGGGGAGTTGGAACAAGATGATCTTTAGGGTTCCTTCCAACCCAAACCATTCTATGATTCTCTGATTCTATGATCTGAGCAGTGATGGCCCGATCAGCATAGGTAAAGGAGTGCATGCTTTAAGCCACCAGCCCAGCTCCCTCCACACTGCTCCACCAGGAGTGAAGTAACACTCTGCTGTTCATCAGAAAGAACGGGGCACCCAGCCTACTCCTCTCCTAGACTTATTCCCTTTGAAAGAGCCAGAAAAGAAGCACTTTCCTTCATTTCCTTAAGGACCAAATAAAATAGTTACAGAATGACAATATCTTATTTAGTACACATAAAGCTTGAATATACTAGTCTACATATCATAGTCAATCATTACCTTTCCTTCTACCTTAGAGTGTAAAATTTATATTGTAGTTGTAAAAAGGTACTAGAAACTATACAAAGAAAAAAGAAGAAAGAATTTGTCGTAAGGAATTTAAAAGGAAGTGAAATCAAAATAAAGGAATATTGCACCTTTTTGGTTTGTTTGTTTTTGTTGAATGTAAAAACCCTCAATACACAATTTCTGCCCAAGATTTTAATTTGTTTTCTTTAGACTAAGCTGTCAAAATTTGTAAGATCATAAAAACCTAAATCCTGTACTTCTGTAACTATTCACATATAACTTTTTATCCAGGTTGAAACTCACATTTTAAAGTCACAAACATGTACACACAGTCAAGCATGTAGAAAAGCTATGATTTTTAATTATTTGAATTTTCCTTTCTTTATTTCCATCACATACACTGTGATGAATTTATTTCTATTCTGTGCATTTAAAATTTCTACCCTTTTGGATTACTTCTGAAAAAGAATACCTCTGAGTCATTCTGGAAATTACAAAGAAAAAAACAAACAAACAAACAAACAAACAAACAAAAACCAAACCACAAAAACACAGAAGTGGCAGCTGTATTGCTTTGTGAGTCAGACTGAGGTATTGGACTGGCATTTGCTTGCTGCTCCTCCTTCACCCTAAGGAGGTCCAACAGTGGGAGCCCAACAGATGGTGCAATGCTGTTCATTAGTGAAACTCCCACAGCCACATTTAGCAGTCAGAGAAGGTCAGGAGGGGTGCATGGCATCCCTGAGAGTGCAGTAAGAGGCATTTTAGCACGATCGGTCTCAGAGCCGCTACTCTGAGCAGGGCTTGGAGTAAGGATGTACCTGACGTCCACAGACTGGAGTGGCACAGAGAAAATAATGTTTTCCTGACATTTCTCAAAGGTCATATGGTGCTTTTTTAGCGGAAAACAACATTAAAGAAAGGAGTAATGATCAAAAAGAGAAAAGGGGTTGAGAAAAGCCTGCTTTGCACAGTTTGTCCTTATCCCTTACAGAAAAGTTCCATATCGACTGTCTATCAGGCTACTTTGTAAATACAAGAAGTAGGACTGATCTGGCTGTTAGTTCTAATCACAGTAAAATGCAGAAAACATAACAAATGACACAGGGTGTAGTGCTTGTTTATAGACTGAGTTCTGCTGCTATAAATAAATATTGCAGAACTGTAACCCATGATTTCAATTGGCAAGATCTACTTTTCAGGGAAACTTAAAGATATTTTCACAGTATTCCCAAGGCAGCCATTGCATCAGACAAAGGTGACTTGGTTTAACTCTTCTGGTGGGCTATTTCATTTAAAAAACTAGATTTATTCAATATACTTTTGGATGTGCCTTTATTTTGTGCCTTGTACAGCATTCGACATGTTGTTCACTCTCGGCATACAGAATCTCACTGTTGATGGTGTCTGTAGTAGTAAATCATTAGAAAAGAGTATTAACATTGTTTTAAACTTTCTCAGAGTATATTCTCTTTTACTGGAGGACAAGGAGGCAAGAACTAAGCAAGAAAACATAATATTACCTGGATTTTAGTTCCAGACATGGTAAACAGTGGCACTGGCACCAAGATCCAAAAGATCTGTGCAGATTTCCAATATTTAGTAAAAATATATTAATAATTGGGAAAAAAACCTAAAACTAGTTCTCTCTCTCTTTTTTTTTTTTTTTTTTTTTTTTTTTTTTTTTTTTTTTTTTTTATTTGTCAGTTCCTAAACAGGAGATATTACTTTCATATCTCACAGCAACACAGGAAAGATAAAGTGTGTTTGTCAGAATGCAGTGTTCCAAAGAGAAGGCTGCAGGTAGGTAGCAGGAATCAGTTCCTGAACTCTCCTTCTCTGCAGGGAGTAGCAGGAAATGTATGAATAAGCACAGGAAGAGAAAATACATTAATTTAGTAATGAAGAGAACCTGAAAATCTTATTTCTAAAAGAAGCAAAATTATCTAGAAGGCAGATGCTATCTTCTAGAAGGTCTGGGTTTTGTGTTTTTTGAGGTTTTATAAAGATAAGAGTATTAGTCAGGGTGACATGGGAATGTGGCAATTTGAGACATCTAGTCATTAGCCTGTGCCATTTATGTTGCCACACCCTAAAATCCAGATTTTCATGAAAATGGCTTCATATTCACCTGTTTATCACTTTTTGATCCATGCACAAACATGATGTTTAGATACTTAAGCTGAACACCTCAAAGTCCTATTTAAGAACAGGAAGTCATATACTTTTCTGCAGTGGGACACCACACACTTTTCTGCAGTACAGAAAAACATTTCTCAAAGTATCCTTATGATTTCCTATTATGGTGCTTCGGTCATTGCTTACATTTGTTACAACACAAAAAAGAAAATTATTTCTTTCTTTAGTCCCTTAAGGATGTTTTTTACCACTACACACAGGCTTGTTTTATGGAATCTATCAGAGATAAGAGGAGGGAGAAAACATTTAGCAAAAGTTGCTTTAAATATATGATGCAAGGCCAGGGACTGGATCAGTACAGGGAATTAATTACTTCCCCGGTCTCTGGAATTTTTACTTTCATAGAAACCAGAAAAGGAAATTTGTAGATTGGGGAGTAGATGCTACCCACATTATTTTGTAGATTATGAACATAGAATATTTTTCTGAGTGCTACATTCACTTTAATTCAAAAAAAATCATATAGTACGAAAACCTAAAAAAAATTATAATGTGGCAATGATTTCTCTGAAAGGGCCAAACGTTCAATTATTTTCAAGCAAAATATTGTGTGACAAGATCTTACCTTTTAAATGCAAAAATGAAGACTCATTTACTGTTACATTTCTGAAGCTAAAAATTAACAAATCAATCAATCTCCAAGGTGATTATTACATCAGCCATATTGCGTATTTTGCAACATACATCAGTGCCACAGAGGAATACATTAAGATTTAAGGTAATAAGGGGAGAAAAAGAGCAAATCCTGCATTTACACAATGAAAACCACCGAAAGAAAGAGAAAACCTTTTGTAGCGTGTATATACTGCGGTGGTTTTTTTGAACATGGTGTCATGATCACTCTTTGACTGTCACTTAGCCACTGCAGAGGTTTGCTCTTGCTCTGTATGAATGCTGTCCTCAGGGCCCCTGATAGTGCAGCTGCCCTGGATCACCCTTGAAAGATCACTGGGACCATGCAATGGTGTTGTTTTCTTAGTGCCTCGAGCTCATCTTTGTTACTTTCAAAGGTTATCTGCAAATGTCTATTGAAGACATTAATGAATTTAGTACTTCATAAACTTTCTCCAGCCACTGGTTCATGAGAATTCTCTAGCTGGAGGGAAAAAAAACCCTAAAACAGGTGTGCAACTGAACCTGTCTATCAGGTCACTGGGTTCTCAGAGAAAATAAATGCATGCTTATTCAGAAATGAGAAGAATATTTCTCAATGTCACCAAAAAAGTAATTAACATAACATCAGCAACAACCCATAAATTAGGAGAGCACACATTAAAGGCATATTGAGGAACATTTGTTGCTAGATGCAGTATAATTTCACTTTTCTCCACAGTTTTCCTATTAGGGATTCAAGAACTGTTGGTATGCACACATCTGGCTAGACACAAGAAAACTGAAAAGGGGAACTAAAAGTCTAGTGCACTTTTCAAAGCAAAAGGTTTGTCTTATTCATTCAAGAAGGTCAAGATCATGCTGGCTCTTATTAAGCTCTTCTACTCCCAGATGTGGAAGCAGTGGGAGGACAGGAGGGAGACAACATATCAGATCAGATGTTGAGAGATCATGCTTTGTAATTGGTGGGACTTGTAATATCAAGGGTCAGTTGCACCTACTGTGAGGGAATATAAATAAAAGGGTCTCCTCTCAGCACATTGCAGCACTTTTGGTCCATCCACGCCAATTACTGAGAGGACTGGTCAATACTGGACATGCTGTCAGTGCTGTACTCTTGTGCTTAACACAGGATGAAGGGCTTGAACCATGCAGGCTGACAGCAGGACAGGCACTGTGCTTCCCTGTACCTCAGTTTTGACTTCAACCCCTTTCTGTACCACAGATGCACCATTTTACTTTCAAAGCTGCATTATCATAAGCTTCAGAATCAGCTAACCTATTATTTTTAACTCTTTTTCTCTTAAACATTGTGGTCATTTATAGATTAGTTCTCTGTCCTGGTATTTCCCTGTAACTATGCTAAGGCAGCTGATATGTTTCAACTCATCTTGTCATACAGTGAGAATCTGAGACAGACCTGGGCAGCAGTGATTTGTATTGATTTGGCTTCCAAACTTTTACATTGTAGATATTGAATTTTTAGACGGTTTTGCATTAAGGCTAACCTCATGAAAATAACAGCATATGGATTACTTTGTCCTTAAAGCCTTTTCCTAACATCTCTGTCCTTTGTACCACAGTGGCAGTCCCCATAATTCCTCCACTTTCTATAAACCCATCCTCATCCCTCTGCCTCTATCCACTTTCTTTCAGTTATTCCAGCTGTTTGCATGTGATTATCTGCGAGCTGGCATTTACCAAGTACCAAATAAGACAAACCCACATACACAGGAAGCCAGATGCTTTTGATTATTGCTATTTACAAGGGAGACAGGAGCTGTGCATATCACAGTTTGGAAACCTCTTTCTGTATACTGAATGCAGTGTATTTCTCCATCACAATCCCTTTCTATTGTATTTAAATATGAGCAGTTATATTTTCAGATCTTTTCAGTCCTTGATCAACACAAAGCACAAGGTGTGCTTGGGAGGGGCAAGTTTCTCTACGGGAATTCTATGGCTGCCTTGGTGTATTTTTACTGTTGTGGACCCAAAGGCTTGAATCTCTTTAGTCACTTTGTGACAATTTTGCTCTGCATCAACTAATTTTCCTCTGTGTGATTTAGACTTCTTTTTTGCTTTTTAGCACACAAATTCTTCACAAAAGATTGTGAGGTCTTCCAGAGGAAACAAAGCAAAGTAATACAAAGCAAACCAACAAACTATAGAGCAATTGCAACACAGAAGCTGGCTTTCAACATGGAGTTCAGCTGTCACTTATTTATTTCAAAATGCACACAATGTACAAATGCAAATGTCAGAATTGCCTGTAGCATAAACCACAATAGGAAGTAGTATGTTTGCTATGCTTGAACACAAAGATCAGTTGGAGAAAGAGGAAAACAGATTTTTTTTTCCTTAATAAGAAAAATAATAGTTATGTTGGAACAGAAAAGAAAGACATTACTTGCTTGTACACATAGGGGCACATAGCCCTTATGTTGGGTTTTGGTAATGTAAAATAGATTCTTAATTTAAAAGAGAGGGCTTAGAAAAAGAACACTCCAAAAGAAACCACTTTATCATGATCTCTGATCAATAAATGAGATTCATAGGATTAGAAAAGGTGTCTTTGTGTTTGCAAATGAGCAATATGCCATGACATGTATACATTTTTTTTCTAGCCATCATGTGAAATAATGTTATTTGCAAGCAGGATAGTTCCTAATTTATTTTTCTAATAATCTAGTCACTGAGTAGCGGTAATAATTATTGACTGTGATTCTTCCTGATCAATAACAGTGTCAAAACAATTCTTCAGTTGTTCCATAAAACAAAACAAAAATGATAAAGGAGTATTGGTTGTATGGAAACAGCACCAAACACTTTTTAATTATGCATTCATTACGTAATGTTACCAACAAAGACTGAGGTGTAGTCCAACTAATTCTAGTCATCCAAATGACAGATTTCAGTCTATCATCTAAATTCCCCTCTTATCCAGATTGCCTACAGAGGGTAAGATGCAATGATTAGCCTTCTGAAGATCACAGAATCAGAGAATTATCAAAGTTGGAAGAGACCCTCTGAAGATTATCTAGTCCAACCATCAACCTAGTACCACCATACTCACCTCTAAACCATATCCCTTAGTGCACATCCAGATGTTGTTCAAGCAGTACCTAAAATTTTCATTTTCTTAAAACTCAGAATAATTGCACACTTTTATTCTCTGAGGTTTTGTAAGCAATAGGAAATAAAGCAAACTCAAATGTTTTCTGTCACCTTGACAGGTGTTACTGAAAACTAACAAAAGAAACACCAAAAAAAACATCCACAGAATAAACACAAGCCTAGCTCACTAAATAGACATTTGACATCCCTTTTCACAGAGTTTGTCCCTTGAGCAAAAGTCTCTGTGATAAAGATAAGCACACATTGTAAGTGTTACTTTATAGCCAGGTACATTGAACTGTGTTAAAGGCAATATTTGTAGCTAATATTACTGTGCAAATTTCTTACTTTTTTTTTTTTTTGAGATAGCTAAAAAGACTATGTTTCTGATGTTTTTATCAGAACAATAGTTCTGTCCAAACTTATGCCCAAGTTTTTCAAGCTAATGGAATTGGAATTTTTTTTATTAATTTTCTTCATATATTGCTGATTTTGCTTTTCTTACAGACAAAGACTTTGCTTTACCCATTAAGTTGTCTTTACCCCAGGAATTTTCTCACTTTTACCCTTTTGATCATCTTCCCCATTCCCCTGGGGAGGGGAGGTGAGCAAATGTCTGTGTGGAGCTGAGCTGTCCACCAGGGTTAACCCACAACATACTTATTTTATGGTCAGCTAAATAGAGGTATAATGCCTTAAATTCATTCTAGCTTTGGCTATGACTTAAAATGCAAAGTTATATATATGAAGTGAAGCTCAATACCAAATTCAGCCTGTTCTCTACTTTCTGGCTTTAGAATACAAGAATGTGCATGAAGATAGAATTACATTAATTTGCATTGTCATTTACACAAACCAAGGGTATTCTTATTACAGGTCTCACTTAAATTGTCCAGTAAAAAAGTGTAAGTCATATCATAGGAATGCTCAATCCTTATGATAACTGCAGATAGGCAAAAATGAAATAACCCTCACTGTTGTGGCTGGGATAGTCCAACTTGGAAAGACATGCATTTTCTTTCTGCAGAGCACTCATGGCTTTTCTGTGGCATGTTATAGTAACTGACATGTGAAGAGGATCTTGTTTAAGCAATAGTATGCCAATATTCAGTAAAATACTTAATCACTAATGTCCCTCATATTTTAAGATTTTAAAGTTTCTGTTAACTGTTCTTGACACATTTTTGTTCTAGAAATTTATAAAAAATGGTAAGGCCAAAACGTCAAAAGGGAATTCTAAAGCCTACTACCAAATCTGTGCTGTCCACATTTTCAGAGATGATCAAATATTTTTACTTACTTGTGAGCACAAACAGTTTAGGCATATCATAATCCAATTTTGACTTATGAACGCACAGCATGCTTTCAGAAATGTGCTTGCATGTGTAATTAAAAGATATGGGGTAACGCTTGCAGCTCCTGCCAAAGCATTCATCAGAGAGCACCCTGGAGAAGGAGATGAAAGCAACCAGAGTAGGAGCCAGACAAATTGGAATATGGGATAGCAACAGCAGGAGCCCAAAACAGATAAAAGGTAAATGCTCCCACTGGTAGGAGTAAGATGGGGATTGTATCTCAGGCAGGGCTTTGACCAGGTCCTGAGATTTGCTTGAAACAAACTGGTAAGTGTGAGTTACCAAAATACAGTTCTATCTGGGGACTCATGGCAATTTCCTAAGCCATGTTTGCTTTTCTCTCGTGGTTTATGATACCATTGAAGCCCTTGATGGAAATAAAACCTCGTAGGCAAGATACCCACTATTTAATCTCTATCTTGTGTATATAACCAACAAATACTTGTTTATAGCAAGCATGACTTACATCTTACATTTGAACTCAAGGACCTCCGGAGATGGAAAGCAAAACAATAATCTACAGCTTTCCAAGCCCACCAGAATACTTTGTCACAGTGATAGAGCTGGGGGGCAGGGGAAGTGCATTTCTGTTTGCATGTGTGTGAAAGGAAAAGAAGGTGGTCAGGTGCACGGTTAGGTTAGGCATGTGGGAAGCAATGCAAATCCATTTTGAAGACTGCAGTCCCACAACTCCTTAAAGTCTGTGTGAGATGTTTGGCTAAATTCCACGCGACACTGAAATTTGTGAGGAAAGTCTTTAGCCATTAACTGTGATTTAATTAAGTTTGAAAGCTTAATGAGAGAGGGAAAATAGCATTTGGGGGGCAAGGCATTTGCATAGCCCACTTCTTCTGCAGGTGTCTAATTGATAGTGATACAGGTTTCATTAGAATATGCAGCAGGTTGTGGAGCCATCTAAAATTCCAGTGAAGATAAATGCATTTTGTTATCAGCAAATGCAACTGCTTGCACTGGGAACCAACACCAGAATATCCTGCATGATGATGAAACTGTGTCCATCCTTTCATACAACTCTGAAAAAACTGGAACATGCAAAGAACTTTTAACACCTAGTGTGTTGGAGAGAAATTAGTTTAAAAGACACAAGTATGGAAATCTAAAGTGGAAGGGGGTAAATCTATAAGTTTTATTAGTGCTGTGTTTACTGTAGTCCTTGTAGGAGCAAAGAAGGCAAAAAACCCACAATCTGAAGTTAATGGGCTTCTGTTCTTTCAAGACACAGTGTAAGAAGGTAAAGAGGGTTCATACTAAATCCTCTGTGCAGGACATCAATTCTTAGATATGCTGTTATCTTGCAAGTGTGCAGTATTTTTGCATGGAAAATATTAAGGATTATTATTAATATTAAGGAATTATTATTAATATTAAGGAATATTATATTATTATATAATATTGCCTGAGGAGAAAACGGTCCTGGGCTGGGAGCAGTTAAGAATTACAAGTCACCAACCACAAGGAAATACTATTTTTAGACCACCTTTGTCTCCCTACTCATTAAATTTGAGTGTGATTGTAAATACAAATGGGATACATATGGAAACAAATGCAATACTTCAATCTTAAACCCATAAACATTAGTGAAACTAGACAAAAGCAAGCAGCTAACCAAAGCTAAAGTGAAATATGGAAAAAATAGGAAGCACAGAGTTTCAGAGTTAAAGTATCCTAAACAGAGTCAACTTTACCCACTCTCACATTTACATTATCTTCTGTTCCCTAGCCTTTGGGATGTTTTTGTCTTGAAACTGCGAGCACTTTTGCATGGGACTTTTTGTCATGTGTTCATATAGCACTTGGCAAAGAAAGACTTGCTCGATGACTGATACTCCTAGGCAAAATGCTTACACAAAAAAGAAGGGTCATTAATTAAAAAAGCACCTGGCTCGCTTATTATTCATAAGAGGTGGAATTCTTGGGTATTTCGGAGAGAACAGAAGAGAAACATATTCTATTCTGTGTTTTTGTTCTTCTAACAGTAGTAAACTTGAAAAGTGTTATCACAGGCGCAAAAAAACCTCTCAGTTCTCTGCATGCTATGTGTGAACACAGGGAGGCTGATTTCTTATAAGAATCATAACAGTTTACTTGCACTTCCAGTAACAGAATATATTGGGGTGGGTCTTTTTGTTGTTTTGGTTTGGGCATTTTTTTTCCTTCAGGAAATGCATAGAAATTTATAATGGAGAGACAGGCAGGCACCTCACTGACTGGTTCAAAGGATGCCTTAGCACAGAGATGGAAAACCTGATAGATTTATTGTGTCCACGTTTGCTTTCAATAACCAGGGCTACTCATGTCTCTCCTGAGCTTCCTGGCTGCCAAGCAATGAAAAACCACCAAAGCTAAATGTGCCATCCACTTTTAGTTCCCAGCAGTCTGAAGATTACACGAGTTTCTTAGTTGACTATTAAGAACTTTTCTGCAGGCTTTAATACTTTATAATAATCACCCACTGGCTGCAACCTGCCACAGATCCTACACTACATTATCTGTCTTTGAAAACTGTTATTTTCAATTACATCTAGTGGTTCACATGAACTGTGTGTTCTGAATCCCATATTATGTGTATTAATTAGACAGTAAATAAAGATTTAAAACTCTGTACTTAACTATGTATTACAGGAACTTCTTCAGAGTAGTTTTCTAAGGCAAAAAAAAAAAAAAAAAAAAAGACTTCCAGCATCCTACTGTCTGCCTTGTGCTTTTCTCTCTATATAACTCTGTCTTTCCTTCTCCCATGTAACTTTTGAGCCTGCTGGCAGATTTTAATCAAATATAACAGACACATTTAGATATTAAAATCATACAAATTTCATGAAGAGAGAAATCAGGGAAGAAGAGAGATAGCCTATTACTACATCCACAAAGGGAAAGGTTAAAATGTGCCTACAGCCTTTTCTGCAGGCTGACTTGGTGGTCTACTGGGTAACACATGCATCTGGACTGGGCAAGCAGCACAAACATAGCTTGCAACTCAGCACAACCAGCTTTTCTTGCCCAAACAGATAGGTAGCAAATGTGACAGGGTGCTAAGCATTGTGTAAGTGCTTTTGGTTTGGGTTTTTGTTGTTGTTTTTTTGTTTGATTGGTTGGTTTTTGTTGGCAGATGAGGCATAATTACAACTGAAAAGTGAGGTAGGAATGATTTGGGGAAGACCTGAGGGTGTATTCCTGGAGGTCACAGAAGGAAAAGATTAGAGTACTGTGGAAAAATAAGTCTTTTGGGCAAAGGGTAGACACAGCAGTGACTGTAAAGGATCAAAACCACAGGAAGACACATCTTATGAGTTGCTCTGCCTATGTAACAACTTGTTTTGCATTTGCTCGTTTATATTCCATCCTTTTTGGGTTCTGCACATTACACATTGTTATTCTAGGCCTAAGATTATGTTCTAAACAGTCAAACTAACCCATTCAGCTTTTTAGCTATCAGTATAAACCAAAACTTTCCCAGTTTCATGGAGGGCTAAATGAATGAACATATTTTGCTTGTCCAAGCACTGCAATAGAGCATTAAAAACTGAATATTTTAATGCATTTACTAACTATGGAGAACAACTTCTCCTGATGAATATACAGTCATTCTGCCAACTATCCCTGAGCAGGCTGTTTATTAAATCTCTGTATTTATTTATTTGTAGTAGTTTATATGCACAGTTTTTAACTTCCTGTAGAATTTATTCATAATTGTTCAGTATGATTCTTTCTTATGTACTCTATGCACTTTGATTAATCATCAAAATCAATGGTATTATTTCCACTCCAAGAATGGATGACCTATGCATTATAAACAGGAAAAAAAGCCTTGTTTGTTAATCAATTATATATGAATATCCATTGTTTTTTATCGCTCTTGTGATAGAGCCAAAAAAGAGGCTTTAATAGAGGGCTATGATGCCTTCTGCTAGCTATGAATACTCTATAAATCTATTCTTTCTAGTATTCATGATTCATTACCTTTTTTGGACTATTTGCATGAGTGAGGTCTTCCCTCTACAAATGTTTGTGAATAAAAACACTGAGTGACTGAAATAAATCAGCAGACATAATCACATCACACAGGCAAATATCTTGCTACTTTGTGCACCTCCAATTCAAATACGAGAGAATTCTGCTGGCTATTTTAGACAAACTCAAGTTCCTAAAATTATGAACACAGAACTGCTATATAGTCCTTGAAGATAGAAAGAATCAGAATTTTTCACAGCTTAAGTTACACAGGAAGCCCAGGTCTGCATTGTTCATTAGACTGTGAATATCTTGTAGTACACATTGCATTTGAAAAATGTATAGCATGAATGATACTAATTTTCACAAAAGAGATTTCTCTACCTATTGTATGCATAAAGCAAGAGATAAACAAAAACTTGAGGGATATTTTTTCCCCCAGTTGTACCTACATTAAATTCCGAGGAATAACACTGGGTACAGTGGAGTGCACACAAAGGAGTTGGTTTGAAAAAAAATATTAGTTATACTTGTCATGAAATATATGCTGTATGAGATTAAAGAGCAGTACTGCTTGGAAACAGAGCAATAAATTGGAATAAAAATGCTTTAAAATGCATAATTATCATGCATTAGGCTGAAAAAAACAGGGGATAGAAATATCCATGCTCTTCAAAATGTCAAGTTGAACACCTTGCTGAGAGCCAGACTGCTTAATGTATGGGTGGCTTTCAGTTCTGAAATTCTAATGCAAAGAGGACAGCATGACAGGATGTTATAACTTTATAAAGAAGACATGAAAACTGTAACATTTCATTAACATTAAATCATTTACTAACATATTTGAAGAATTAAATTTTTCAAGTCTGATACTTTTTAACCTGAACACATGTTAGAATGTTACATTCCTGAAACCACTGCTGTGTTCAATGTCTTAGTTAAGGATGTAAAGTCAAGAGCCTCTGTGCTTGAGAATATCAAAGCAAACTTGTTATTTTTTTTGGTAATAAAATACATAAATCTTGCTAATCTGTGAAGTATTTTAAAATTGAATACCTTTTGTTCTTTTTCTTCCTGCTTCTGGAGTCATTGTAAAATTTAGCAAAAAACCTTTTTATTATCCAAATTCTTGCCAAAAATTCAGGATTTTTTTGTCAATATAGTTATCTAAAAAGAGAGTTTTATTCACTGTGCATTTTGGGTAATTCTCCTTGCTGACTCCACTGTTGAAAGGCTTAATTGTGGCACTATTATTTGTGATGAGTGATTCCTCACTTCATGAAAATAATCCCGAAAGACAGTAGAAGCAATTAGAATCAGACTCCACAACCAACAACGTAAAACACACTCAAACTTTGTGATCTCTGCTTCTAAATATAGCACTGATTGAAGGGCTATGGAAGCCAAGATATAAGTCTGTATAAGTGTGTTCTCTTTCTCTATCTCTCTCTTTTTTTTTTTTTTTTTTTTTTCCTCAGGATAGTCTGATAAAAGTAATCAGTTTAATACAATGACCTTGCTTCCAAGACCTAGGTTACTGGAGATGATTTTGTTTGCATATGTAAATGTAATTATTTCCTGTCTGAATGCATGTAGCTGCAGACCAGACCTCAATATGCAGAGTGAACAATGATTCAGAGGTTTAGGCAAGATATCAAAACAGTTGTATAAATGTACATTCAATCAAGATTTCTCCTGTGGAACTTGGTTACTATTCTATTCACTAGCCAACAGAATATAAAGGGAAATAGGACATGCTAAATGCCACCATGATTTCAGAAGTTGCAGAATTTTCAGCTCCTTGGAGAAAAAGCTTAATTTTTCCAGAAATTTAGTTTTTAAATTTGGAGGGGAGCCTTAATGGGATATTTCACTTTCTGCTTAACAGGACAGAGAACTTCAGGTTGTTCCACCAAGTACAAAGATAATGTCCAGTGATGTTCTGTACAGAATTCAAAATAGCATACAATCATGGTTTAACTCCTTCAAGTGATGAGGGCTCCTCTAGTTCTTTAGGGAAGGTTAATTACTTCTATTTTATAAATAAGCCCTTTGGATTTATCTACCTAAAATTTTCAGTCATAGTTTTCACTGCGACTTTGGTTTCTCCTAGATTAAAAAATTATCTGCTAGGATTTTTCTGGTCATTCACTGGAGTGAACATACTGAATAAATTGAGTTTCCTATACTTCGTGCTATGTTCTATTAATCACTCTTTTCCCACTGCTCTCCTCTTGTTCACTAATCTTTTAAAAATGTCAACAGAAAAACTGCATTTAGGAAACTAACAGCCGTTTACAACTGCAGTATTTTATATCCATAGGTTATCTTCATCCTTAGAGTCACAGTATCTAACTGAGATTTAACTACTTAATCTCTTGTGCCTCCAAACTTTTTCTAGCATTAATGGAATCCAAGACATTCTCTCATCTCACAGCAATAACATTTTCTTGGATAATAATTTCTTTTTTTTTCTTGGATGCATGACCTTGGATTCTGTATTGTTTGCATTTTTCAGATGAGCCTATTTCACCAAGAAATACAGATTAATCTATAAAGCTGACTTGACCCTGGGAATTTTATTTTGTTGCTTATAATTAAGTTTCAGTCCTGATCAGATCCCAACTGTGTCCAAATCATACATGGAAATCACAGGTCTGCTCCAGGGCACACATTTTTGTCATACCACTTTTTGCAGAAAAACTGTCATGAATATCATTTTCATTTTCTATTTATTTTCCTTACAATTGTAAAAAATAGAAATAGTTGCTTTATTTACATCAGTGTCAGGCTAACACAATTATGTTTTTTGAAATCATATCTAAATCCCAAAGTCAAAATTTATACAACCTTTCAGCATCTAAAATAGGAAGCATTGCCTAAAACCAAAGTGAAGAAAGCTTGAATGATTATTTGCCTTCGGCTGCCTGTGGAATATATAAACTTTCCTACAAACAAATTCATAGGTAGCACCAGGCACTAACACTCTCCAGACCCCATTGCCAGAACAACACAGTGGAGTTAAAAATGAAAAGCTAATCTTAAGCATCTTGAGCTAATTCTTGCTAGGAATCTCCCTTGGGGGATGAAGGGTTTCTAGGGGCTTGCAGAAGTGATCAGGCACAGACTGCTTTGTTCAGACTCTGCCTCATGGAGGGGAGAGAGGAAAGGTGACATGCACGTTGGCTGCTGTTGAACCAGAGAAGGACAGTGGCTTGCCCAGAAAGGCAGTCTCCTGCCAACCGCCTGCCCAGAGAAATGAGTTTCCCAAACCATGAGGTATATGTAAATGCACCTGTCTGACAGACAGGCACACGTCTTTAGGGGGTTTGCTAGCTTCCACTGCTCATGTTTTCTAGGTTTTCTGAATGAGCTGACAGACTGAGTGTGCTGAAGTATGCCAGCAATATTATGCAGTAACAAGGTCTTGTGTTCATGCATATAGATTATTTTTTTCTGTTTTCTAAATTAATGATTTCAAATCAGTAATTTCAGATGTTATTTTCAGTTCAAAAATAATTATATGACTGACTGGAATAAATACTGTGTATTAACCTTTAATTTACTCCTGGGATAACAGCTTTATCTAAGACATATCAAAGCAATCCAGCTTTGAGTGCTACTACGAGGAAAATACTTCCTCCAATTTTACCAGATAGAATGTATCTAAAGAGAAACAAATGGGTGACTTTGCTTTCACCTTGACAAGCACCCAGTTTTCCTCTTCCCTTGGAAATGTTTTCTCTTCTCAGAGTCAGAATTAAAGCACAATCTTTCCAAGCATAGAGCCTTAAGAATAGAATATGTGTGTTCTACGAGCACTTATGTGCATATTCTGGTCTGTATTCTGGATGTGCCTTCATAGTGTTTTAAATGATGTAGTGAATTACATGGTTCATAAGATTATGACAAAAATTGTCTGAGGGGGTTTTGGCTTTAAAGGTGTCTTATATTTTTTTTTCTAACTAGCAGTTGACAAGCTTGTTAACTTAGAAGGAGATGCCGCATCCTACTGAATCCAGCTGTATAAATATTTTAAGATCGTAGATGTTTTCCCTAGTGCTGCAGCACATGGTGGTTTTAACTTCTAAGCACATCAGTATAATTCTTGTTTCAGCTGGGAGGGAAGAGAAAGAGAACAAACATGTCTAATGGTGAAGGGAAGGCAGGTGAGAGTCAGATAAGAAAGCAAAGGATTATTTAACAAGTGACCAGCTTGGTGCTTCAGCTAATTTTGTATTCCATTTTTACCCTGGGGTGCTTTTTGGGATTTAGTGCTAAGTTGCATTAGTGGAACATATTCTTATTTTTTGGGATTGCAAGTATGCCTCATCCAGAACCATTCATACAATCAGTGGTAATTCCTATTGAAAAGAATTTAGTCCAGAGAGAGAATCTTGCTTTCAAAGTGAGAAATTGCTGCTAGATACTCTTAATTCTCAACAAGGTGTTAAACCCAGCCTTCAGGTACAATTCAGAATGTGCTTTAGAAAGAAAAAAGAGAAAATTCAGGGAGGTATTATCAACATCTGTGTAAACTGTGGTAAGGAAGCATGCTGCTCCAGTTTGCAACATAAGAAAAATGCCTATTTTGAGACTGAATATTTTTATAGTCAAATGTAAAGGGTTTGCTATATAAGTTACAGGGCTGCTATACAGCTATACAGAAATAACTTTCTGTGTGATAAATGTGAAGCTTTATAGCGGAAAATCCTTGCATCCATCTTTCCATAATACTCAGTTTCCTATTCACTTGTTCCATGAATGGCAACTATAACACCCCATGCCACAATCCTTCCCTCTTCTGGAAAAATCAGAGGTTTCCACTGACTGAACAGAAGCTCCACACCCCAATAAGAGATGGCTGTTTTCTGCCTACACAAATGAATGGGTTTATGAAGTGAAACCTCTCTGATTTTCACTTCACTGGTCTTATCAACCATGCAAAATTATAAAACTACCAAAACTATAAAATCTATAAAAACAATAAAATCTGTGCTTTTTCACAGTTTTCAAATTATTCTGTTGTATTAATGTCTAATACAACTTAAAAGCCATTGTTTTAACATTACAAACCATAGAATACATTGAGAATACTTACCCCATGTGTTTGATATTGTTACACTTCATGAATAAGAGGCTGGTCTGGCCAGTTACAGAACAGTTCTTAAATATTAATAAAACACACTCTTCTCCTAGTTTAATCCAGAGAAAGCAAAGCTTTCTGGTGCACTATTGCAATACAGTTCCTTTAATACCATATGACTTGTGATAAATTATTGACTACATTTTTCTAAATAATGTATCTTCATAAGTTCAAAAAAATCAGTAAAGCATGGAAGGGCCATCTGCTACTACCTTGAATCTGAAATGTGTGGTCCTGTGCATTTAGAAAACAGAGCACTTCTAGCATTGAACTAAATATTTCTAGAGCAATGAATATAGTCCTATTGCAAAATAAGATAAGTTTCAAAAAACTGAATCCACGCACAGGAGCAGGGCAGACCACATCTAAACCTTTGGCTTGCTGGATTACAAACTGGATAGCCTTGCCTCCAACTCTGATGCTGAACATGTTCACCTGGATGGACCCTGGATGTGACCCATTACCTCTTCTTGTCAAAGGCTCAACAAGAACTTTAACTGCTGCCATATGGGCCTTGTTCTGAACTATGGGACTGTGCCCAGGTCCCACTGCTTGTATTTTGGTCAGCTGATTTGCCTCAGCTCATCCTCCCATACCAGAGCAGCCCTGCTTTTGCTACCCTCTCATGCAGCCCGTACCAGATCACAGTTTGGACAGACACTGCCTGCCTGTGGGAAAGCAAGGCATTGACAGAAGTAAGGAATGTTTTCTATTCTCATTTTATGAAAGTATATAACTTTGTCTTGATGTCTTTTGCTTGCATTGTACAAGAATGTGCAAGACTAAAGTACAAGTGTCATAAAATAAAACCTGTTTAACAAGGATGCTGCAGTTGCCTACCATTACACCTGTTTACAACACATAGTCTGTTTTCCATTTACCTTTTTCAATCCTTTTTTCCCCCTTCTGCTTCTCTTTACTCCTGGAAATGAGTTCTGCTTTGAAATTTCTGAACTAACTTGCTGGTACCGGATATAAAACTATATAGAATAATTAGTAAAATTATCTGCATTCTCAAACTTTTTTCCTTTAAAAACTAAGATCATTCTTAGCTCTGCTGGTCAAAATAATATCCTTTTTCTTGTGTTATTGCCATTGAGGAAAGACTGCTCCCATCTAGGACAGCTTTTCCTACTTTAATGCTTTATTGTGTGGGAGTGTAACCACCAGAAGCCATTGAAGTTTACCCTGTTCCCTTTCACTTGTTTTATCTCAAGTGTGGCTGAACCAAAGAGTATTCCTCAGTCTCAGAACCTCATCTCCTTTGTTACTAAAGGATTTGGGCTTAGCCTGATATTATCTCAACAGCTTCTTTGTAGTGCCTGTGGTTCCTCTGATGGAAACTGCATAATAGTGTTTGGCATGAGAAAATGTTTTGCCGTTTTGGTCATTCCTGACAACCTTTGTTGAGCTTTTGCCATATTCCTTCTTCTGTGTTTATAGGGTGCTCTCCTCCCTGTTGGAGCACCTTACCTACTCAGCTATCCTTGTTTGTTCACATACAGAAAACACTCGTCCTGGATGGACTGACAGGTGTGAATAGGATCACTGGACTCACAACAATATCTTCTACACGTTTTGAAAAACTGTTTACATGCAGTGCAGAACCCCACTTTATGTGAGTTTCTCACTGTTTCCTAGAAGGCTGTGCAAGTTTCAGCATGGCCAGTGTTGCCTTTTCTTCACTGATTTGCCATTTTCCTCCTTCTGAGTTGCATCAAAACTAATAAAGTACTGAATATTGTAGTCTCTTGAGCTATGTTTCAGGATCTATTTCACATTTTTCTTACTATTGTAGTGGTTATTCCCTAGCACTATGCCTTTGTTTTCCATTTGCAAGCTGCACAAGCCCCTTATAACTCTTCTCTCTCAGTTTGACAATATTTTGGTGCTTCACTGAAATTAAACAAATGGATTTCTCTGTCCATCTCCCAAGCACTTGGTGTTTGGAAACATCTACAAACCTTATCTTTCTTGGGAATTTCTTAACAAATTACTGAACGTTGCCACTGGCCTCATAATGTTTTCTTTTTCTGAAACATTAGCACTTGGTCATGCTCCTTCAGTATAATACTACTTCTTTTCAGTGTGACAGGGGTTACAATGAATCTGCCTCCATAAATCAGCTGGAATACAATTTTTACAGATCTAATGGCATAGTTGCAAAATGCAGCAGTCAAATGGATGTCACTTCTTGTAACAGATGAGATGTTTTGGAAGAATGTCATAATAAATGTTCTATTGACATATAACAGATGTTAGGGTACGAGATGAAATAGTAGAAAACTATTGCCTCAGTGTGCTACAAGGGTTATATGTATTTCTGTGCATATACATGCATTACAGCATATGGATGTTACCTGTTCCTATATCTATAACTTCGGTAGACATTAACATGATACATATTGCTTTGGTGGGATAGGGGACATTAAATCAGAACAAAAAATCACAAACTAAAGAGAATTAGTTTCTACAGGTGCAATAGGCAGTAGACAGCGTTAGGAAAGCAATGTGTCATTGTAAGCTGATTATTGCTCTGTGATCTATTTCTTCTGTTCTTTTATTCTGAACAAACTGTACTGTGGTCTAAAAGCCTGGCCATCCCTGGGCGACTTTGACACTGCCTGAGAAGGAGCACAGATGTTGATGCTGGTCTCACATAGCCCTGCTGGGATAATCAGAATACAAGAAGCCTTGAAGGGATGGCTAGTGTTTTTTCTTACCCTCCTCCCACCACTGATAGCAAGTTAATATTTTCCTTCAAGTCATGCTGATCTTAATGATATCTGTACTGGACACTGCATGACTAAACATTTAGTGTTTCTGTCCTTCTGATTGAGCTCTTGAAGCTTAGCCAGGAGCTCTTGTTCTCCAACAGGGATTGTCACCTTTTAACTTCCACCGTGGGTAGCTTGGTCACTCTTGTCTGGGAGTCAGTTTAGTGCAGCCAAATTAGTTTCTTTGAAATAATACCCCCTAGAAATAGGTGTTACAAATCTCACCACAGATCTTCATTCTGGCACTTTTCAAAAACTGTATTTTTTCAAAGTGACTGGTGCAGTATATCCTAAGAAGAGAATAGTAAGGAGCAACATTGGAAAGATAATGAGTCAGACCAAAAAATGCATCCTGCCTTGTATCCTGTCTCTGTCAATGACCAGAAGCAGGTGCCTTGGAGGAAGATAAGAAGGTGCAAACACATTGCCTTTAACTCCTACATTACTCTTAAAGAAGAATGGATTATATGTTTCAATAATCCTTACAGAATTTATTCTCCATGATAACAATTTCTTTTCACTATATGTAATGAAAATTGGGAGAAAATATCTAGGGCTACTAAGGTACTTGAAAAACTAAGAAACAGCTTTGACAAACGTGTCAGAAATTTCCCAGGTGCAGCCTTGTGGCAACAGTAGGGATAAATAACTTGCTGAGACCCATTTCTGGTTCCAAAGTAAACCCCAAATTTTTAAAAAATCTTATCACTTTAGCATTTATTGATGAAATCTCTTTCACCCAACCTTTTAGTTTCGCTAACACTGAACTAACAGATGTTTTCTATAAGAAGAGATAAATAATATTTGACTTTTTTTTTTTTAGTATGAGGTGAATTGCTTCTGGAAAGAAATTTTGTTTTTCTCTAGTCCCTACAGAGGGAGTCTGCAGTGATCTACGTTTAGACTGGGCACCTGATACCAGCTGCAGATCAATTTTCCCTAAAGACAGGTAATTTCCAACCTATTCTCTCCTGTGTAACAGCACTCAAGTAGTTGCCAGCCATTTGATATTTAGAAAGTTATGTCTAGCCACACTGTCTCACTGACTTTCTAATCTGTTCTTTAAAAAGAGTAGTAATGAATTTTATCTTCATATTCTCATTTTTTTTACCCTCATACCCCATACTGGTTACAAATACAGATTTAATTTTTGTTGCCATCACTTTACCATTTATTCAAGGTTGCTTTATTTTCCTAGTAATAAGGATTACAGGTAGTCTGAGTCTTTCCTTGGTGCCTGCTGCTTTGTTCCAATATGTTGCTTTCTTTTCCTATTAATCACTCTCCCTTCCTTGCTGTGAGAACTACTTTTCTTCATGCAATGTGCACTGTGTAATTACATTAGAGGACTTTTGCTATATAAATCTGAATTTTTTCTTTATTTATATGAACTATTTACAAAAGTGGTTGAATTAGAGGAAGAACTCTAGCCCTATGCATGCAGACTGCTGTCCTGCCTCTTCTTACAAACTTCCTCCTTGTAATTGGTGTTCACCCAAATTTCAAGCATACTGCTCATGTCCAATATTAAAAGATGCTTACACTTCTGACACTGGCGTAGATGTTGGGAATAATTGAGGAAACTTGCATCTCTCTTTGAAATACATTTATTGAAGCTCATAAAATTAGACTGATGTCAAGATGGGACTGATTAAGCCACTGTTGCTGGATCGCTACTTGCACCAGAATATGAAATCCCAAGAAGCGTGACAGTGCTTCTTAGGTACACACACTTCTGCAGGGGCAAGAGAGTCTTTCTGCTTCAGTGACTATTCTGATTGTCATCATTAAAAGAACTCCAGTTTGATCCTTGATTTTCAATGCTACAGACAAATAAATGAATTATTGCATTTGATAAAACAGACAGTTAATTTTTTTTTAAAACACAGCAGATATTCTCTGCTTATATGATTTCTAAATCAGCCAACAGGAGACATCCATAACACTATACCATACTCCAAAAGCTCAAAACTTTTCAGTGGCTTTATTTTTTCTATTTTGAGACAATTGATATCTGAATAAGAAAAATAAATATCACTTGTTACTTTGCAGCAAGGGTTCACTGCTACCAGAGGCTTGAAAAATTGCAATCATATAAGAACAAGTGCTGTAAGTTGAGAATAATTATATTTTATATATATGGTTAAGAAAAGACATGACCAGAAACCTGATGATGGTCAACAAGGGGAAAGGCAAAGTCCTGGAAGAACAAACCAAAGCACCAGTACAGGCTGGAGAATGACCATCTGGAAGGCATCTTTGCAGAACAGGACCTGAGGTCCTGCCATGAATACACTCTGATGGCAAAGAAGGTCAGTGGTATCCTGGGCTGCATTAGGCAGGGCACTGCCAGCAGGTTGAGGAAGGTGATCTTTTTCCATCTATTCAGCCATGGTGGAGCCACACTTGGAGTGCTGGGCCCAGTTTGGAGCTCCCCTATACAATGCAGACACGGACATAGTGTCAGTATGATAATGAAAGGATTGGAGCATCTGTTATGTAAGGAGAGGTTGAGAGAGCTGGAGTTGGTCAGTCTGGATAAGAGAAGGCTCAGGGAAAGAGGGTGCACAAATACCTGCAGAGAAAGTGCAAGAGGATGGAGACAGGCTTTTTTCAGTGGTGCTCAGTTACAGGACCAGAGGCAAGGAGTACAAATTGAAACACAGGAGGTTCCCTGTGAACATCAAGAAACAATTTTTACTGTCTTCATTACTGAGCACTGGCACAGATCATCCAGAGAATTTGCAGAACCTCCATCTTTGGAGATATTCAAAACTCATCTAGGTATGATTCTGGGCAATATGCTATAGCTGATTCCACTTTGAGGCAGGAGAATGAACTAGATGACCTCCAAGAGGTTCCTTTTAAGCTGAGTTATTCTGTGATTAAGCCATTCAAACTACTTCTACTTACGTAGCTTTTACATAAGTCCCAAAGTATGTTTATCCAAAGAGTAACTGTCTTTGAAGTATCATATGAGTGGAGATCAAGTGCATCATCAACACTGATGTCATGCCATCCTGCAATGCTAATCTAAAGGAACAGTCATATATTCTCTCTTCCTTAAAAAAAAAAACAAAAACAAAACCAACCAAAAAAAAAACCAAAAAACACAAATCAAAACAAAACTGAAAGTAACAGATTTTTGTCTCCAAGTACCTTATCTATCTTGCAGTGATTTATGCAGCTCATTTTTGTTCTCCATGCAATAATTCTCTACTTAATAATACATAAAACAGCCTGGAGACAAGGACTTGAACTGGTTGTTCCCCCCTCAAGGCAGGGGGAGTAAGGTAACCTTTTGACTAAAAAGTTTGATGCTTTTGTGTTCCTTTTTGGACTCATAAATCTTATATACTTTGATACCCTGTGACTCAGCTTTGGTTCACCCATTTATTTCCCAGCTGTTCTGTACCCTACTTACTAGACATATATTCATGGAAGCAGCAAATCAGGGTTTGAAACCCTGAAATCTGATGTAGAGACCTTTTACTCAGATTTAACTAGGAAAATATTTTCATTATTACACTATTTGCAAAAGATAAGGACTATCATCTTTACTGACATATCCTTTTCCAGCAGGTGACTTTTTAAAATGAATGAAGCATGGTTCATTGGGTATTTACCTAAATTCTGTACAGTTTAGCTTGAATAAATTGTTTGGGTCTGAATTAAAAACCTACATTCCAAGAGAATTTTCTTTTTCTTACTTCCTACTGTGATTTTTTGTATAAACATTTTCTTGGCCTTCGAAGAAACACATTACTTTATATATACAATACACATTATAAAATAACTTGAAAGATTCAGGCTTGTTTATATTGTTTGTTTAATTTTCCTTTTAGAATTAAAGGGTATAATATTAAAAAATATATCAAGAGAAAAAGCTGGAGTTTTTACTTTTCAAAACATAATATATAACACATTTTAAACTTATACATTTTTGTAAAAAAGTGATATATGAAAAATTGCAGTCTTGTGAATTTTGTTTCTTGCTTAAAAAGAAAATGTGCTGGGATGAAAGATTTTACTCAGTTTCAGTCAATATTTCCTTTCCTTTATTCTTTCCTTGTTTTCTTTTTTTTTTCATTTATTCCTTTAATTTTTAAAATGTATCCCACAATAAGAATGAAAAAGGGGGAAAAAAAAAAGAATAAGCCAAAATTGGTCTTACCAAGTATTCTGAAAGTATAATGGGAAAAAAAAAAAAAAAAAAGATAGAAACCCAAAATATCACTTCAGTGGAAAAATAAAATTTAGCAAGCCCTACATGCTAAAATTTCAATCAATATACCTTTCAGCTGCTGCCCATAGTTTTTTTCTGACATGTGGGGATTTTCTACATATGCAGCAATCTTACCTTAGCAATTTTAAAGTGAGGGGAAGGTAGAGAAAAGGAGTCAGTTCCTATCATTGGAAGCATAATCATCAGCTTGGGCTCTCCTAATTCACACCTGAGTCTCTAATTGAAATATCTCTATTGATCACAATTATATATGACAATAATGGACTTCATCTCCTGGAGTCTAAAAGCACTCATTCTTAATTTTATGCAGAGGACAGTCTCAGGAAAGTGAATGTGTTTGCTTGTGTTTTTTACATTAGGCACATAACTCCACAGAATAGGTTTGAAGTCAGCAGGTCTGCTTACAGGGGTTTTTAGGTCAAATAGAGCATCTTAAAGCAGAAAATGGCTGCTGAATGCAAAACCTGCCTTTTTCAATATCTGACTATCAGGTCTTCCTCAATTCTAGTCCATGACTTTGAAGAGCAGTTACATTCAGTGACTGTGTCTGTGTACAGGTGATGGTATTACAAAGACATTTCACCCCAAATGTTTCAGAATTTTCTTGGTCTCCATGTGATACAGCTTCTCTTGCAGAGACATTGAATTATCATTCTTAGCCTTTAGGCAGATAAGGAGTTCCCTTCTTGCTAACCTGAGAAATCACACAAAAAAAATCTTTAAAGAGCAAGTGCTGTTAGATCAGTTCTACCGGCATTTCCAGTGACCTTATATGATTAGCACAGCCAAGTATTTTTTAACCCCCATCTCTACCTTTTTCCCTCTCAGTTATTCAATTCCAGAAAGAAGTGCAAGACATTAATATCTCAGCTGGAACAACCACGACTGAATATTATAGAGCTTTCTTATTAGAAGTGGCATTTTCATTAAAATTCCTTTCTTTGTCTTGAAAAATCGTGATACTATATCATCTGTTCTGATACAAGAGAGCTGCAGTACGTGCCTAGGAGATAATACAGTTTAGGAAAACATTTACATATGATACCTAGCCCAAAGGCAATTATACATGTTTCCTTGCTTGCAGGCTATATTTTTAACAACAAGTTATGCACCTGAAACATCAGTGCCTTGCTTTCACAGTGACATAATAGAGAGAAAAATTGTTTTGCGTAATTCTATCTACGAGGATAGGTAAGTCTGCCAAGAATGGCCGTAGTTAGATACTTCTGTTAAATTCAATGGACTGTCATGTGAAAGTAAAAAACACTTCAGCAATAAGAACACAGAATAATCAAAGTGAAGTGAATGACAAATTCCAAATTTGGCTATAAATTTCTCTCTCATCTGAAAACTATGTGCTCTGTGCAGACATAAGCTGTTTTTCTTGAACCATGTTTTTCTTAGCTTACCTTCTTCTCTGGGATGTCTGTATATTTCAGTAAAAAAAAAAAGTCAATAAAATTAGTTTAATTTTCTTGTTCATTCCTGTCCATATTTCTCCATTTCATAAAAAAAGCACCAATTTGTCCCTGGCTCCTCATGTCAGTGAGTGGTTCATGAAGAACCCCTAACTGGGGAAATGCTGCCCACTGTAAGAGCTGGGGAGATGTTTCCAATGTTTTAGCTCTGACAGCTCTGTGAGAATTGTGCAGTTGCAAATGATGTTTTTAACCACTTTATTTTCTTCGTAGACCATGACTGAGATATAGGGGCTTAATGCTGAGGAATGGACATCTCTGTTGCCAGGGCTTCTCTCCATCTTGCTATTCCACAACCAAACCTATGATATTCATCAAAGTCGTGCAATAGTGTACAGTGT
>NW_020956162.1:198783-202029 GCF_003031625.1 Empidonax traillii | reverse complement strand
AGAATTGTGCAGTTGCAAATGATGTTTTTAACCACTTTATTTTCTTCGTAGACCATGACTGAGATATAGGGGCTTAATGCTGAGGAATGGACATCTCTGTTGCCAGGGCTTCTCTCCATCTTGCTATTCCACAACCAAACCTATGATATTCATCAAAGTCGTGCAATAGTGTACAGTGTACCAGAGTAGCAGATGCAGTAATAGTTTAATAGTGTCCTTCTAGATTTGACACAACACTCAGGTTACCATGTATGAGGTCAGTTTGTACTGTGGATGAGGCTTGCTTGCAGTTACCTGTAGTTAACTACACAGATATTCAGCTTCTGGTTCTTCCACTAATCAGACATGTACTTAATTTTGACCCTTTATCTGTGTCAGCTGCCCTGCTGAAATCAATGAGATTACTGTTGTACTGCAAGACACTGATGCTGGCAGGGCTAGCACCTGTTCAACAAACCACTCAAGCCTGTGTCTGCCTTTCCTCATTCAACAAGTCCCATTAATGGAACTCAAGTGTGTGCCTAAGTACTTTCTTAAGCCTGAGCAGTGATAGCTCATATAATTGGGGTCAATGAACAGAAACTATGTTAGCAATATGTAATGAATGACATTTTCTCCATGTCAAGCACAGATGAAGTGTTTGAAAGCAAGGAGTGGTATTAGCCATTCCTATTATATATGCAAAGTGTGAAAATGATACCTTGAAGTAATTTCATTCTCGAAAAGAAACTTTTTTTTTTTTTTAATATATTTAAGTGAAACCATTCTATCTATTATTTGGTCACAGAAATAATAAATGTGCATTTTATACGTGGATATCTATTTTTGTGGAAAAATAAATTGAAAAGTACTTCTCCAATTAGTGGCCAAACAATAACATTCAGAAAAGGTGTAAGTATGGCTGAAATAGTACAAAAGTAATTTCTTGATTTTCATCACCAGAAATGGAATTAACAAT
Organism: Empidonax traillii; assembly: GCF_003031625.1. NCBI lineage: Eukaryota > Metazoa > Chordata > Aves > Passeriformes > Tyrannidae > Empidonax > Empidonax traillii. The sequence goes on along the minus strand of NW_020956162.1, from coordinate 201,071 downwards.
CAAACTATGGTTATGATTATACTTACTAATATGATTCAAATCAAAATATTTTTTTCATATTGAAAGGTTGATTAAAACTTCTGAAATGATACTTTAGAATCTATTTTTCAAATCAAAAAAGTGAAAAAAATCTAAAAATATTCCTAAAAAATTTTGATTTTCCCTTTCTTGATGAAAACCATCAGCTAATTTTGATACAGTTTTTAATATGTCTGGACTATGAAATGAAGTTTTCACAGAATTTATATGAATTAATGAAAATACCAAATTAGTCGGCTATAATCTCAATACTAAAATTCATTTAGTTCAGTTATGAAAACAATTTTAACATAAACTTATCTCAAATAGATACTTTTTGTTTTAAGTTTGCTAGAAATCAAGGTTTGGATCATCAGGAATGGAAAGTAGGGAAGGCCCTTTTTCTCTAAATCCCATTCAGTGACCTGCCATAGGTTATGGTCTGTGTAAGACATAAAAAAAAACAGTACAGAAAAAAATGACAAGTCCACTTTTCAGCTGCAACATTACTCTCTGTGTTAAAAATGCAAATACCTCAGCAGGGCTGCAATGAATTCTTCTCATTCCAGCAATACAGTTTTTTCATATAAATCAGAAGAGATTTCTGAGTATTAGATCACAGCACTACCCAAGGTTTGAAGGCAACTATTGCTTTTGAAGGACATTCAACCTTTCTTCAAGTAGTTCAGGTAAAATTTATTCTTCAATTTTTTTTTTTTATTTCCTGGTTTAAGTATTTTAACTACTAAAGATTTTGGTTTGGGGTTTTTTTCCCACTATGAGGGTCAAACTTGGTTGCCCAAGAAGAAAGAAAGTTCTCCAAGAAGTAAGAAAGGATACTTTTAGCCATATTAAAAAATAAAAAAAAAAAAAATCTAAAACACAGGCACAGTCACACACACAAAGACACATTGTCTTCTTTCTCCCCTATCCTATAAGTATACAACTCACACTTTATGGATGTTACTGTTACGGAGATATTGATGCATTTTTCTCAAAAAAGATGTGTGAGTGTCATGAGTTTTATTTTCTCCTATTCAGATACCACCATCTGTATTTTAATTCGTCTACCTTCTATCCAAAACACTTTCAGCATTTTACCCAATCTATCACTTTCATCTCCTCCAAAGAATTTCCTTTTTCTGTTTCTGCAACATCTTGTATTTTCAAATGCTACACTTCCATATCAGTGACATTATAAGAAACACCTCCATTTTGAAGTCAGCCTTTAAATAATCAGAGAATCAGAGAATCATTTAGGTTGGAAAATACCTCTCAGATCAAATCTAAAAAGTAACACAGCACTGCCAAGTCCACTGCTAAACTTTGTCCCTAACTGCAGTATCTACATCTTAAATACCTCCAGGGATGGTGACTCAACCACTTCCCTGTTCCAGTGCTTAAACACTCTTTCCATAATGAAATTTTTCCTAATATCTTATCTAAACGTCCCCAGCACAACATGAAGCCATTTCCTCTTGTCTCATCACTTGTTACTTGTGAGAAGAGACCAACCCCCACCTCACTATAACGTCCTTTCAGGTAGTGGTAGGGAGTGATAAAGTCTCCCCCAAGCCTTCTTTTCTCCAGGACAAACAATCCCAACTCCCTCAGATGCTTGTCCTAATTCCTGTGGTCCAGACCTTCACCAGTTCTGTTGCCCTTCTTTGACATGCTCCAGCATGTACATGTTCTTTTAGTGAGGAGTCCCAAAACACAAGACTCATGTTGTGGTCTCACCAGTACAGAGAGATAATCACTGTCCTTATCCTGATGTCCACACTATTGCTGACACAAGCCAGGACACCATTGGCCTTCTTGTCCACCTGGGCACACTCCTGGCTCATGTTCAAACAACTGTTGCCACTGTCAACCAACATCACCAGGTCCTCTATGATCAGGCAGCTTTCCAGCCACTGTTCCCCAAGCCTGTAGCGCTTCATGGGCTTGTTGTAACCCAAATGCAGCCCCTGACACTTGGCCTTGTTGAACCTCATACAACTGGCCTTGACCCATTGATCAAGCAGTCCCAGATCCCTCAGTAGAACCTTCCTGCTCTCCAGTAGAGAATTCTGTCCAGCTTGTTGTCTTCCACAAACTGACTCAGGCAGCACTTAATCCCTGGTCCAGATCATCAGTAAAGATATTAAGTAGGACTGACCCTAATAGTGAACCCTGGGGAACACCAGTAGTTTCCTACTGCCAGCTGGATGTAACTCCATTCTCCAGCACCCTCTTGGCCCAGCTGTCCAGCCATGTCTTTACCCAGC
>NW_020956162.1:140039-198172 GCF_003031625.1 Empidonax traillii | reverse complement strand
CCACAAACTGACTCAGGCAGCACTTAATCCCTGGTCCAGATCATCAGTAAAGATATTAAGTAGGACTGACCCTAATAGTGAACCCTGGGGAACACCAGTAGTTTCCTACTGCCAGCTGGATGTAACTCCATTCTCCAGCACCCTCTTGGCCCAGCTGTCCAGCCATGTCTTTACCCAGCAAACAGTGCACCCAATCAAGCCACAAGTAGCCTGTTTCTCCAGGAGAATGTTGGGGGAAATGGTGTCAAAGTGTTAACTGAAGTCCAGGTAGACAATATCCACAGCCTTTCCCTCATCCACTAGACAGGTCACCTTGTCATAGAGTGAGATATAGAGGTCAGTCATAGAGGTCAGTCAAGCAGGACCTGTCTTTCAAAAACCCATGCTGACTGTGTCTGATCCCTTGTTTGTCCTGCGCATGCCATAAAATGGCACTTCGGATGATCTGCTCCACAAACTTCTCTGGTACTGGGGTCAGGATGACAGACCTGTATTTCCTTGGATCCTCCTTCCAACCCTTCCATAGATGTAGACCCTGTAGATGGGCATCACAACTGTTAAGTTCCAATCAACTGGAACTTCCTGGGTTAGTTATGCTGGTAAATGATTGCAAGTAGTTCAGTGAGCACTTCTGCTAGATCCCTCAGTACCCTTGGATGAATCCTATCCATCCCATAGACTTATGTGTATGCCTGAGCAGGTCACTGACCATTTCCCCTTGGATTATGGGAGCTTCATTCTGCTCCCCATCCCTGTCTTCCTGCTCAGAGGGCATCATGCTGATGTTCAGCTCTACTGCAGTGAAGTTCATTCTCAAAACATAGATGTCCCTGCCTGCCATCTTCCAGCCTTTCCCTCCTTTCCCGTCTATAGTTTTAAATTTTTACTTTGCCTCTTGCAGAGGGACTCTTGTTTCTGTAAAGAAGGAAATCTTGTCCTTCTGTTTCCACGATGAGTGATGTAGAAGGAAGTAAAAGGAAGGGGATGGAGTAATACAAGAGCTGTAAAGCTAACAGAAGTGATTTAAGTATAGCAAGATGACCTCAGTCCCTCAGCTGTGAGGCAGTGTCTGTGTCTGTGCATAAGAAGTGGGAAAATCTGTCCCTCAAGCACATGAAGAAATGAATTATTGCACTTATGAAAGAGAGTAATGAATAACAGCAGCCAAACAGAGGGAGAATTATTCATTGGCTGCAATATTTCCCTGCAAATTGATAATTTATAAAATTTACTATCTTACTGAAATCCTCTAGAACTGAAAATCCTAAATTTACACCATAAGCATATTTTTCCAAAACCAAAAATAAATTCATGTTGTAAATAAAAACCTTGCCATTCTGCAGATAACATGCAGTGTTAAGTAATCCAGTTTCACTGGGAAGAGAGGGCAGCTTTTTGAGTCTATTCTGAGACACTGACATTCTACTGCTGAGTTATTTGCCCTTTCAAAATCTACTCCCTCTTAAAGGCTCAATTTATAAAGGTTCACACTGATCTGAATAATCCTAATGTGAATGATTTGAACAAGAATACTCTGCTGGTGCTTATAAAGCTCTTTGGGAAATTCAGCATGGCCAAATTCTGATTCCAAGAAATAAATACAGTGCAAAATTAAGATGCCTAACTCCATGTCTCATGTAGGTGTCTGCCTGTGTGATAAGTATCTACATTCCCATTATATGAGCCTAGAAGGCTCTGCTGCAGTCAATGGAGATGCAGTCAATAGGTCCTAAGGAATGATTCAAATGACTGTCTGCTTTTGGATGAAAAGACTTTCTCCAAGCACAATGTAATTCACAGCACAGTTGCAAAAAAGGGCACACAAGACCCCTCTGTATAAAAGGTGCCTAAATTCTGGTGCCATAATATTAAACCAAAGGTCTCCTTGAGGGGATCTGAGGGTTTCCCTGATTCAGCTTGACTTGTGCTAGTGTGAAACTGCTGCTAAAGAGCTGTCAGAGCTGCCTGGACCACAGGGGATAACCAGATACCCCAGAACATTTCTAAAGCTACATGATTTCATGTCACTCACTCAAGATCCAAGAATCCTTTTAGGTTTCAATTTGAAATCCCTTAATTTTCCAAGTTTTTCATATCACAAGGGTGAGACTAATTCACTGGTTTAGTTTGGGATGGGACTGCAGGTCACCTCACTTCTGACCTCAGTTCATACTGCAGACAGTTCTGGAAATCCTTTTGGGCAAAATAAATCAGATACACTCTATGAACCTTCCAATAACTTCCCACTGCTGCAGGCATTGAATCTACAATGTCTGACTCTGAACCCTCCATAGTGAACAAGTCAGGTCCTCAGCACCAACAGCTTTGCTCTGAAAATCTCCTACTGGGCTACTCTTGTGGGTAGTGGAGTGCAAGTGCCAAATTAGCACCAAGCTCATTTTACCACCCCAGGGGTTACAGAATCTGTCCTAGGACACCTGGACAGAGAGTTCTGCAAAGGGGTATTATTGTAGTGAGAACAGCTAAGTGTATGGATCACAGTGTGGATTTTTAGATCAGATGTCATGCCTGATTACCTGGCATTACTGTAGTTGTTATGCAGTGACTGACTACAAGTTGGGTGTTGGAAAGTTTGGATTTTAAGCATTTTGATCCCAATTAAAATTTCGACTTACTGGGCTAACTCCTAAAACTGCAACCTGAAAATCTCACACAGTGAACAAGATAGTTAGGTCATACATAAAAAAAAAGGCTGTATATAAAAAAAAAAAACACCTTATGCCAATCTTATATCCACTCCTATGTTAAGTATTTCTTTCTCTTTGATAACCAGCTCCTTCTGTCAGGTTTTGAATGTAAAAATGAGAGGGATTTCAACCTTAAATTTGCATTTCCATGAAAAGCATCAGGTGTTATGCTATTTGCTATTCATGCTAGAGATACATTCTTTCTGTGTTTCTGAAGTTGTATCACTATAGGAAAGAATGCGGATCCCCAGGGCTTCAGGAAATACAGTAATAGGATGAACATCAGAAGAGAAGAGATCAGGGTTTGGATATGTTCTCTAAAAGATGCTGTTCAACATTTTAGCCAGTGGTTTTGAAACACAAGATGCTCAAGGAAAACAGAATTAGCATATTTTTCTTATAAAACGAATGCACCAATTGCAAGACTGTAGATTCGTGCTCCTTTCTCAATATATTCTCTCTTTTGAATTGTTCACTGCAGAATCTCTCCTTCAAAATGGTGGAAAGATTTTTACTCTTAGTCTGTTGACTAAGGCATCTCTCTAGGAGCTGGGAGACTCTTTTTGGTTTTGAATGCTGTTAAAAGAAGGAAAGGAGTCAATCCAGATGACCTACTTTCTGTACAAGTAATCTAGACTCTAGACTGCCAAAAGTAAAATATTCCAATTATATTAGGTTAGTGATTAGTCTCTTTAGAGAATACAGGCATATAAGCCATAGATTTTAGATGGGAAACAGGCTCCTCCAACAACAGAACTTCTGAACATGTGCAGAGTCACTGGGCGCTAAAGAATTTTTTAGTCAGTGGTGTACCTGATGATACTTTTGTGGTCAGATAAAGCTGAATAATAATTATTTTTTTAAAAGCCATAATTACTAGTTCTGTTGCTCAATACATGTTTTAGATCATCACATCCTTCAGAAGACCCAAGACTAGGTTCTTTATCACTGACTATGTTTTTTGGGCTTGCCAAATTTGTTAGCAAATATGCAAACGCAAGTCTTCCAGACACTATTTTGAATGTTTATTTTGTTCAACTGAAGGCAGTTTTATTAATGTAAAAGGAAATTTTAACTTTTTGATCAAGTTGACACTTTTGCCTTCTGGTTGTTTTTTATGTCATGTCACACAAATTGATCTCTGCAGAGTTCTGGATGCAGGAAATGGATAAAAATTACTATTGAATACAGGAATATTAAATTACAGGAGATGTAAAATATTGCTGAAAGCTCTAGAGAAGAAACATTAATTAACATTCTGACAATATTTCAATGAAGACAATGATATAAGTGTGTCTCTTTTGCAGGATCATCACTCATCAATGTTTGCTCATCACTATAAAAAATTTCAGTCAGTGGCACATTTGATCTTGCAGAATCTAAAGAAACCCATTTTCTGAGCTTTTTGAGTTCAAAACAAATTCATTCAGTCTTGTGAAGAATCACTGTTTCTCAGATCAGATCTATCAAACAATCCCTTGATTTTTTTCCTTCTTTCAAACTCACTGATGCAAAATTGAATAAATTCACGAATTATTTTTATTATAATCAGTGAACAATAATCACATTTATCATATTGATTATTGTTTTTACATTTAGAACTGTTACATTCCTACACCATAGAATCTGAATAATACCATAGAATGCATTATATGCAGACATGTGGGGGGATATAAACTGCTTATTTTTCAGAGGATCTATACGATTTTATCCAACTTAATCCCCCAGTATTTCATAAGTCTCCCCTCTCTCACTTTTTCATTTTCTTCTCTTGTAGTCAGGACAGTTACGTTCATTTTCCTAATCAAATCTCAGTTCTGCAATTGCTGTAATGAAAATGCTGTTCGCACTACCTTCATACTTTTAATTGGTGAAAGTTTTTTTGCTATAGATTAAAAACTGTTTAGATCTTATGTTTGGGATGCCTGAGGACTGGGATACTTCTTCCCTACTACTGTTTTAGATTAGTTCTCACTATATTTTTTTTCTATAAGGAACTATTCCTGACTAAAACATATGTTTAATGCCAGCACATACACACAGAAAAACCAAACCAGAAAGAAGCAAGTGCTTTGAGTTCTACAGAGGAATTTCCAGACTCTCTAGGATATCTCTGTTTGATAAATAAAGTGAGCACTTCCAACTGATGTTTAAAGAAACAATTTTCCCTCTGAGATGATATTTAAAACTAAAAAAATTATACTCACAAGCTTACCCTGAACCCATATTCAGTATTCTGAATGTCTATGATTTCAGATGCTGACTGTGAGAAATCTGCAAATAGGTTGAAGTCCATAAGATCTGTTTTCATTTTCTCTTTGACTTGTTATTTTGAACATATTATTATTTTGACAGCAAGAAATAGATATAAATTGTCCTACTGAAGAGCATCAGACATCAGTTTTTGATGATTTTTGTATGATCTCAACAATGCTAAAGTGTCCTGCAGAGTATAAGTGATAGTTGTCACACTTTCATTGCCAAAAGCAAATCTGCTCTCAGTGTTCATAAAACAGTGAGGGTAAAAATGTCAGCAAAGCCTCCTAATATTATTTTAAAGTGGGGGGTTATTTTTATATATACTTATGATCTCCTTGGAAAAAACATTGAAAACAGGGTAAGAAGGAAATAGCAGGTAAGGTAATTATGCTGCCATGGTTACTCTGAGAAGAGAAAGCTTACAGCAAATTTTAATACAATTGAAAAAGGATAAAACCAACAGCATTCAACTAAGACACAAAATATTTCTATAGAATCTTTTTACAAAAATAGCACCAAGACAGATTTTCACCTTGCCTGTGTCTGCCTAAATTTGCAGGTAACAGGTATGAATCAGAGCAATGTTGTGGCCTGGTGGGAAATGTCCCTAGAGCAAGAAAAGAGGCATATACATGTCCTCACTACCTTCATATAGGTTCATTCTTAAATAGAAATGCTTTCCAAAACCTGTATAAGGGCGGTGCTGAAATGGGGGCAGAATCTAAGAGATTCACCTAGGTAAGGCTGCTGCCCCTGGAGTTGTCTGAATGATCCTCAGCATTACAGTATTTCAGAGGCGAAAGCACAAGAACCTTTCTGAAGCTGCCTGCTTTTCACCTGTAGGTGAAAGGCTGGAGAGGTGAAGGGACAGCACCAAAAAACACACAAAGGCAGTCTAGTCTTCAGGTAAATTAAGGCTCCCCTTAAAGGACAAAACCAAAGAATAACTCTCCCCCTCTCCAACCTTCTGCTTGCATGATGTTAGATTTGAAGAATTACTTTGATAGAGAGAGAGACTCAGGCAACACAGATAAGGTTCCTTGGTTCTTTCACTGATACAGTTTGAACACTGGAATGTTTCTGGTAATGGGTAATGGAACAATCCCATCAAGTCTCAGGGAAGTATTGACTTTGGAGTTTGATTAAGGTACATTTATACACTCTGACACATCAAAATACATTAAAATGTTTCTGTGAAGAGACAGGTGCATCTGTCCAGTCTTTGTAAACAAACAAAAAAAAGGCATTTTAGGGTAAGTATCTTCTTAAGTAACTCGTCTTTTCGCTCATGCATCATTTCCATAGAAGAGATGCCTACATCTCTTGTTAAACTTAAGTAAGTTTCCTAGCAACCCAGTCATTATCTCTGTGGGGGATAAAAAGACAACAGCATTGTAAAGAAGTTGAGTCTTTGGCATCACTGTTTTTTTTGACCACCACAATTAATTACCAGACATGCTGGCATCAGTTCCAGAGTCCTCTTCTTCAATAAGATAAGTATCAGCAAAACACTTTGTTTTCTTTTAATCCATTTCATTTTCTGCTACATGATAAAATCAGATTCTGTGTATCTATAATACTGAGCAAAGTAGTAAGCATCCTAAATAAAAATGTTCACATTAACCTCATGGTTTTGCATGTCCAACATCAAGGATAGCAAACACCATGAAGGTGACTTCTTAAGATTTATTTCAGGAGGTAATTACTGGCCTAAACAGAAAATCTTTTTAGAAAAAAAACCTCTTCCTCTTTTTTTTTTTTTTTTTCCTAGGGGTTCTTTGTTTTTTTTAGTTTTTTTTTTTTTTTTTTTTTTTTTTTTTTTTTTTTTTTTTTTTTTTTTTTTTTTTTTTTTTTTTTTTTTTTTTTTTTTTTTTTTTTTTTTAAAGCAATTTGTCCAATTCTGTAGTTGTAAATAGCCAGCAATGTCAACTAACTCAGGACTAGCTGCTAACACGATGATTGGATCAGTAAAGAATATAATTTGCAACTAAAATAAAAGGATAATTAATAATGTTATCCTGTGTGTATGGTTAAGCTATTAACAGATGAAAGAGATCTCAGAAAAACAAAAAGCAAGAAACAAATGGACAAATGGAAAAAGATTCCCCATTAGTATTTCAAAACCTGTGTTGAAATATCTTTGTATGGCAAGGGATTCTTATATGACAGTTCTCAAGTTTATGGAATGTACAAAGAATGATGACATTAACATTTAGAGATACTTCTCTTTTATAGTGGATTATTTGTGGTTCAGCATGCTTGTTCTTAAACAAACCTAGATCTCCTCTCCATACAAAATTCCACTGATAGTTCAAAATATCAGGATTTTGCAGTAGTTGCTTTTCCTGCACATTAGAGATTGTTATAAACCAAGCTGAAAGAAGATGTTACTGCAGTTTATAGGACAAAGTTATTTTCATTTATGGGCAGTCCACCACTTTGGGGGGAAAAAAATAACCAAAACCAAACCAAAACAAAAAAAAACACCAAAAAAACCAACAAAACCAACAACAAACAAACAAAAAAAAAAAACCAAACAAAAAGAGGTATTTCTTTCAGCTGTATATAAGCAACTAATTTGAAACACCCTTTCTTCAGAAGCTATATTACTGCAGAAGGAAAACAAAACAAAAAATTCCCTCACATCCCCAAAGAACAGTAATTATATTTGTCATCTGCTCTTATATTTGTAACCTTAGGTTACTGGAAGCTGTATTTCCTTTTCCAGGAGTATCTCAGAAGCTGGACAAGACTGTCATTTGAGAGGAACCAATGACAGCAGTTCCTGTATCATTCCTTAGTTTCCAAGCAGAAAGAAGCTATGCACGTTTGCTGACTTTTGACCTTTTTGAAAGGTAAATCTAAAAGAATACCTATTTGTATTTGGGTATCTGGACTTGGCCGTCTTTGAAGCATTGTTGCTGGGGGTTTTTTAGGTTGCCTCTATCACCTACAATGATACAATGAGGATTACTCACCAATAAGGCTGTCTGTTCTAGAGATGTTTTATTTTCACCACAGTGATTTCTATAATACCCTGGCAAGATGATGACAAAACAAAAACTGCAAATATCTCATACCACCTCATTAAGGTTATGGACTAATGTTATGGTAATGTTATGATATTGCATGTGATTGTTTAAATAGAACTTAAAAGGAAGAAAAAAGAACCAAGCAGACATAGCACTGGTCTGTAGCTTGACACAAACTAAGAATATGCTTTTTAAGTAAGTAGCCTCATTAAATTTTAGGGGTCTGTTATTTCTTATCTGATCATTAGTCTAAACATAATACTATGGTTTCTCTGACTCATGCATAATGCCTTCTTTTTGATGTACAATGCATTAGTCATACTTATCTATGAACACAGATTATATGTGGTGTAACCTCTACACCTACTGCTGTATTCTAGAAAAAAAAGTATTAATATATGACTTTGTTCTGTAATTAACACTAGTACATAAACCCATGGAAGCCTAAAATAGCTCTTAGGATTCAGGATTGGATGATTAAAAAAAAAAATCTGCTCCTCAAACTTGTTTCATGGATACTGTAAGAGATAATTTATTATGGTAATAACAGTTCCTCCAGTTCTTGCAAGGAGTATGATGTAAAGAAGAAAAATATGAAAGGTAATGGAGAGTCTTTTCTGCAAGACACAAAATTAGCAGTCATAAAGAAAGTTAATAGTCTTTACATGCTAAGAATCAAAAGATTCTTCTGATATCAACTTTCCCTGAAGAAATTAAAGAACCAAAAATTGAAACTACACCAAAGGTAGTGATTCTTGACTGACTCAAAGATCTTTATTGGGTCTTTTCCAGTTCAAATTGGCAGGATCCATGCCAAAATTTGAACGGGTATATGTTAGCAGGCCAGTTGTGAAAAGAGAACTTCCTTGTTAATAGTGCAGGACCAAACTTAAAGTGCAAATTGAGAAGATGTTTGTAAAAAGGAATTATAGAGGAAAAAAGTATATGTCCTTTAAAAATTCGGAAGGCATCTTTTAAGAAAAGATGGTGAACTTCAAGCTGTATATGAGCCAGCAGTACACCCTTATGACAAAGACAGCTAAAAGTATTAGGAACTAACAGTATTAGGATGCATTAGAAAGAGCATTGCCAGGTTGAGGGAAGTGATCCGTCCCCTCTGCTCAGCACTGCTGAGGCTGCTCCTGGAGTGGGGGGTCCAGTTTTCTTTTCCTCTGTACAAGGCAAACGTAGACATATCGGAGGGCTACAAAGGTGATCAAGAGTGAGCTCTCGTATTAGGAGAGGCTGAGAAAGCTGCGACTGTTCAGCCTAGCAATGAGAAGGCTCAGGAAGATCTTAGCAATGTATGGAGGGTGGATGCAAAAAGTCAGGGTCTTTTCAGTGATGCTCAGCGAGAGGACCAGAGGCAGTGGGCCCACACTGAAACATGGGAGGTTCCTTCTGAGCATCACAAAACACTTTTTTCTCTGAGAGGGTGACTGAGCGGTGTCACAAGCGGCCCAGGGAGGTTGTGGAGTCTCCATCTCAGGAGATATTCTTAAACTGTCTAGACACAGTTCTGGGCAACTGGCTGTAAGTGGACCTGCTTGAACAAGATGGGTAGACCGGATGACCTTCAGAGATCTTTTTCAACCTTAGTCACCCTGTGATTCTGCACTTCTGTTCCATATTGTCTTACGGAGACACCACCCTGTACCATTTCCTCACCTCCTGAGAAGTGCATCTTATGAAGGAGCTAAAATGGAACTACATTTTTTGAACATTACCAATCCAGCAGGCTGTTCTAATAGGGAAGTAAGGTTATAAAATGACAGAGTAGGGGAAACACAGTCACTAATCCTTGTAATAACACACTGGATCTTCTAAAAAGAGGAGAGAAACTTCTCAGGATTCAAAGGTCTCCTCTCCTGCTTGTCTCACTCTTATTCTTGTGATAGTTGGTGGTTGGCTTTTTCTCTCTAATCTTAGGGCTGTGAATGTTTCTAAGTCACCCAGCTTTGCAGGTAGATGGATATTTGGGACTTACAATGAATGACAGCATTTTACCATATGATTGGCAGCTGTCAGATTATTTTTTTTAGGAGCTAAACTGACAAACTTAAAAAAAAAATTTACATCAAAATGAATACAATTTTATGTGAAAGCCAGAAAATAAAATGTTGCTGGGAAATGAATGAAACTTTTTAGTCCTCTTGACTCCTTTTATACAATCTCAGAACATCCATATGACGTGACCACTATCAGATTACTCACAAGGTTTTCGAAGTTTCACTCCCTGCTCTGCTCAGGGAAACATATTGTCCAACTTCAAAAGGACTACCAGGGTTGTTATGCCACAAAATCAGTGCCTTTCTGCAGTTCATGCAAAAGAATTTTCTATGGAGTACAATAACTTAACTAGTTAAAAATAGGAATAATGCACCTCAAAAACTTCAAAGTCATTGGCTCTATACAGGTTTTACTGGGTTTACCTCTAGGAGGTAATAGACATAGTGTCAAATATCTATAAATAAAGGAGAGGACAGAACCAGGGACTGAGATTTCCTGAGCACTCTAACTAGTCTGCTAGGCAAAGCATTTCCTTCTTCTCAATTTGGTGATTCAAACTAAAGCATTTAAGATTATTATTTTTGTCATAATTTATAAACATCTCTGTCTCTACTGATTTTGCTCACTAACACTCATCACCTGACACAAAAGGTGTCATGAAGTGCTAAGTACTGGCTGCAGAACACTTTGTGATACACATACAAAAGCAATTCTTATTGCTATTACTGATTCAAAGACTGCTCTTTTAAAGCATCCTGATGGTGCGCTTGATCCAGTCAAGTGGCAACACTGCTTTAAGCACCCCTGGGAGATTGTTTCTTATTGCATGCAGTTTTACTGTAAGAAAAATGTAGCTGTAAAGGAAAATGAGACTAAATCCTTCCTTTGCTTCCATTCAGTCACTCCTGGTTACTTCTCTTTGAACCACCCTACCTGATTCCTCTCATATACCTCCTTACAGATATTTAGTATGCCATTCATGAATCATTATTTAGACAGGCACTCCATATTTAGCTCTTCTCCTTTCCTCATAAATCAGTCCCCTCCAGACCCTCAATCATTTTTATTGCTCTTTTATAACTGCTGATAGTACTCATAAATGAAATGTCTGTAATAGTGCTAAGCAAGAAAAAGGGAACAAGAGACCAAGGCTGGAGCTAATAAAATAAAAACAAAGCATAACTTAACTCGGGTGTCCTCTTTATTTTGGTAATTAAATAGACATAAATAATAACACAACAAGGCAAATGAATCACCAGAAGCTAAAGTGAGGCCCAGGCATACCTATTTTCCTTTGTGTTTTTCCCTTGTAGAGAGGGAAGTAGAAAAACAGTTATGTGAATATCTATTTCTGTTTTTTTCAAATCAGTATTTTAATACTCAGTGAGTGGTTTCTGGCAACCAAACTTCAAACATCTCAAAACAGGACTCATGTTAAGCCTGACATGTAAGAACAGGATCTGTTGCCGAAGGACAGCATTCTGAGGCCCTCTAACATAACTGGTGGAAGACGGTATCACGGGATACCTTATGGTATTTAAGATACTGTAATAAAATATACAGAAACAGTTATCATTTTAATCAAGACTAGATAAAAGCTTAGCAGGGAAAGATGCTTTTGACAGTCTGATATTTACTACACTGCATACTAACAGTTTTAGTTTAAAAGAGCACCTACTTTTCCCCTGTGAGGCTAATATATGCTGGGATCCTGGATTTTTTGGTTTAGAAGGTGAGAAGGAAGCTTTAGGCAACTTTTGGATTTGAATTTCTGAATTATCAGAAGAGGCAGAAAACTTTCAGAAGTTCAAATGAACTACCTTTGGCCAGTGAGTTGCTCTCTGTGTGCTGTGTGTAAAAGTACACACAGGTTAAATTTCTAAATGTATGGAAAAGAGGATGTGTGAAGATGAAGTCAGCAGAGTCTATTTTTAGAAGGTATTACTGCACATTTGAAAAATAAGGAAAATTACACAAGTAAAATTTATAAAAGCAACTACTATCTACAGGAAACTCAAAATAATGTTGAAAAAAATAATTTTCATTGTGTATTTAGTTACAGAATCTGAGTGCTAAATAGCTTTATAGCCTTTCTTATGGATCCTTTATCAAGCTTATCTTAAAATCTATTTTTATTGCTCATAGCTGGACTATTTTAGGTTTGTTTTACTGTTAAACAAAGCATAATCTGTTAGCCCTTAACATTCATTTTAAATTAAAAAAAAAATCATATGTTTTAAAATGCTCCGTTTTGGCACTGAAGGTGAGTAAAAACGCAGAACACTTAGAGTTCTAACTGTGATACTGATAATAAAAAAAAACATGTAAAGATGTAAATAAATCAACAAGAAACAACTGGCATTCCTATCTATACAAGCTAGAGCCTGTATATCAAACCAGATTACTGCTTCTCAGCAGAGGAAGATTTAAACATATGTAATTTTTTTCAAGCAGAAGGACATCACATAAAGAAAAGAAAGATTAAAACACTGTAGAATAAAATATTTTCATAATAACAAAATATCTACTCATTTATATTTGGAAGATATAGGAAAACGTTAGGGGTCATAGATTTAGGTTACCAGTTCATAGAGGGGTTGCTTATTTTACAAAGAACTCAATTTCTCCTATATGCACTCACTCTCCTCTCTGTCTCAATGATTTAGACAAAAAGAAAGAAAATGTCTAGAAGTCTTTCAAACCAAAATGTATTTTTTATTTTGCTGGAAAAAAAGCCCAAAATAAGGCATCATAATGCAAAAAAAAATCATAAACCAGCCACAGCACCAGAAATTTTTCACTTTAGCTGTCATCTGACCTAACATAATACTTTGCTGGTTTGAAGACTCTACACTTGTCTAATGCAACATTTATGACTTCAGTGCTTTAAGTTAAAATAGTAAAAGAAATGAGTCCATAATCTAGAGCAAGCATTAAAAGCTGAACCTTTAATCATTACTTCTGACAGAGTAACCATTCATCAATCATTCTCTTTCAAAGTCCATGAACAAAGAAGGAATACCTATACACTGTAAGATCTGATAAGATAGTCCATAAAATAAATGATAGTCTTGGAACACGGAAAATCTCTTTAAAATCTTTTAAATTTAAAGGAAACAAACAAAACATATGCTAGTTTTGCAGAAAGTCTCAGAACTATAAGGCTAATAGAAAAGGTTTTCCTTGCACAGCTGTAGAAGTAACAAATATCATGTCTAAAGCAAAAAGAGTATTATCTTCTGTAAGGCAAGGATTTTCTTATCCCAGCCCTGGCAATGGCTCAACTGGAGCATTTCAAACAGTTGTTCTCAGCACCAGTTCCCCAAAAAGTTCTGGGCTGGCAGAGATGTTCATACCAGAGCAGAGATGAAGAGCTGCAGTAATGAAAATATGAAGAAATGGCTCAAAATTTTCAGCAACATAAAAGCAAACCTGAGTGGGGGCACTGTTACAATTGCTGCTAAGCAATTGGTCTATTACATCTATACGAAAATAGGATGAAACCAACAGACTTTAGTAGAAAATTTTTTTTTTAGTATAATAAAACTTCTTTTAATTGTAAAGCTAAGTACACAGCCATTATATGGAAACTAAACTTGATTACTACACCATAGTCGCATTTTAAAAGCATCTTGACAGCCCTGTTTTGAAGATGAAAATGGTGCTTGTCAGTTGCTTGGCAATGATTTGACGGCATAGGACAAAAATATTTCAGAGACCTGGCTAAAGAATGTAAGAATGTAGATTTGAGCCAGAGATTCAATCCCTGTCTGAATTCTTTTAGGTCTAACAATACAGACATAGGCTACATACCAGGATGAGGTATCTGAATAAATAACATGTAAATAAAAATCAGTACAAACTACTGCAAAGTAAAACACATACAGAAAAAGAAAAGTCTCTAATTATATCAATTGATGGATCCTGAATTAGACATTAGAAGTCAGAAAACAGATTTTGGAATTATTACAGACCAAAAATCATCAACAACAATAGAAAGACAAACAGAAAATTTGCATTATTTTCTAATAAGTGAAGTAGGAAACCAAACAAAAGAGGACAAAAGAGGAAACATAATTATGTCACTGTAGAAATACATAATCCATTGAAAACTCAATTACTATGTACACACTTCAGGCCACTTATTTCAGCCACTTATTTTACAGTACACATAAAGGACAAGGATGGCTGGTAGCACGGAATAGCTTTCTACAGTTTAGAAGTTTTCCAAATACACTAATTCACAGAGGCAGGAAGAGATATCAGGAAAATAACATTCTCCTCTTTCCCTCTTTCCTATGTAATTTTCTTTATTCAACTGAAAAATTTGAACTCATATTCAGTTCTTGCAAGCTGCCCAAACCTCTGATCATCCCAAAAGCTTCTGTTTACATCTTTAATTTCTGAATATTTGGTTTTTCATTGCAAATTCTGGGACTATAGCCTGTATTTTGCATGAAAATTCTGCTACGCCTTCTGAAAAAGCTTCAATATCTCCCTGTTTCTAGTGGAAATATCTGACATAAGCCAGTGCAGCATCTGTCTTTTTTACGATGCCATTACATTCTTCTTAATAGTGATTCCATGGTCAAATAATGAAAGTTACTGAATCAAGGAAAGCAGAAGATGCTTTATGACTTTGAAAATCAATCCATTTTCATTCAGGTACATGTTAAAGAGTCTAACAGTCACCCATCAATTAAAAACAAACAAACAAACAAAACCCACTGAAAACAAAGCAGAACAAATATGAAATGTGAGTAATCAGAAAAAGAATAAAACAACAATGGAGAAGAAGCTTAGAGTATGCTTTCTCTTCTCTTTCCTTTATTCTTTCCATGGATAATGATTCCATCCATTGTATTTGTGTTTTAACACAAAATATCACTAACATAATAATTCCTAGAGTCCACAATCTAATTTTAATTAAAATCAATTATATCTAGTAGTGCACGTTTTGCTTCAGAGGAAACATTTATGCTGTTTTAAACAAGAACAGAATTTATCTCACTACATTTTTTACACACTTGTCTGGTTGGGTACTGAGAATGTCTTACTGGATTGGTTGGATTTTTTCCTCAAAAGAAAGAGACATGGTTATTTTTATTTTGCAGTTAAGCACCTGGTTACTAAATATTTAAAATTCTGAAACGAAATGCCTCTCAATAAGCTGTGAAGCAATAATATGCAAATACTTACTTATACTCAGTTGGCATATAACAAGGTATGAACATTGTGTGTGCATTGTAATGAAGTGATGCAAATGACCTCAGAAGCTGGAAGACACTGCCAAAAGTTTGAATTGTATCCAAAATAAGAATGTCTGTTTTCCCTACAATCTGCTGAATGCAGAATGCATTAGTATCTCAGCACTGCACAGCTGTGTTTTTCTGTCAAAGGAGGATAATGCCTGCTTTCAGATTTGGAGAAAAAAAAAATCCTTACTAATTGAGTTGGGTACCTTTATCTGCATTCAAGCTGCTGCTTATTTATTTTTAAATAACTGAATTCTGGCAACATTTTGTCCTGAACAAAACACACAGTTAAAAAAGAGTTTGACATTCCACGTCAGCCGTATGCTACGAAAACACAGTACCTACTTAGGATGGATCTTGACCTCTTTTACTTTTTTCTTATCACTAATCAGCCAAAATTTCTTTATGATCTTACTTATGGCCTCAGACCTTTTCCTCCCTGTTGTCCGATACAGTCTTACAGGGCAATCTTAACATATAGCCACAGTCCTCCCTTTAACTGCTCTGGTCCTACCTCCAGCTCCACGCTGCTTGAAGGGTAGGCTCCTCTTTTAGAAGGAGAGACTCTCATCTTGCTGAGAAGTTGCCTATCACTTTCTCTTCCATACTTCAATTGTGTAAACAGTGTGCTTTAGCTCCAGAAGATCTGGATTGTTCAGCAAGACAATACCAAGGACAGGGCTGCTCAAGTGAAGGCTTCAAGATAAATCTAAGTCAAGAATAAATGGTGCCCTGAACCACTCAATGGCTCTGGACATGAAATGTTTGTGATTTTTTGTGAAGCGTCTCTTCTTCCTTTATCCTTTTCTGGTGTCACAGTGAGGACATCTACCTTGCTGCATTTGGCACATGTGAGAGTGCTGTTGAGCAGACTAGTGTCTGCTCCTTGCTGGCAAAGAGTTCAGTGAAGTCAGATATAAACAAAAATATCAAAGACTGATGAAAATGATCTTCAAGACAATTCCCCTATAAGTATGATCCATGCATGGTATCCGTACCAGTAGAACATATTCTCCTTTTGCAGCAGAGTCATACTACTCCAAACCCCTCTCATCCACAGAGGTTGCTGTAATAAAAATATTTCCAAGGTACTCTGTTATTCTGAAGTCAAAAGCAATTTCTTTTTTTCAGTCAAACTCCACTATAGCACTGGAGAACCTGTACTTATATAGTAAGAGATAATAATGGTGCAAAGTCCCAGTTGGAAGAGGTCCATAAGCATGTGCTGAAATCTTTCTTTGCTCAGGATTTTGATAGTGGTGAGGCACATGCTTGAAGATTATTAACAGTTTAAGTGTTTTTCTTAAAAAATTTACTGGTCTGTATTCAGGTTTGCGTATGAAAGAAATCACATTTTAGTAGTATACTAGAAGGTAGATCGTTAGATAATGTAATAAATCATTGCAGTTCCACAATCTTCATTACAGCAAAGAATCTATCGTCTGAACCAAGATTTTTTTTTTTTATTCTTACCGCTCTCTAATGATACAAGAACTTGCTTGATTAATTTATTTATATTTCTTAAGCAACTTTTTTTTAGTGTTTACACTTACTATTGTATTCTAACAAAACCAAATTTTTATTTCATACCTTTGTGTTCTATCTGATATATTTGAGCAAAGTATTTATGCCCTCTGATTACTATGTGTCAAATATAACTTCTTTTACACTTTTCTACTAAGACATGGAAACCATATTTAACAACCTTTTATCAGTTTTATACAGGAAGAAAAAAGTTTTGTTCACACAAGAGATTTGTGGTTTATTAACTTAAGCTTTTTCATGAAGTGACTTAGTTAAACTCTATTGTGGATATATAACTCAGTTTAAAAGCAGTTTGTTTCAGTTTAGCTTATACAGATTCCAATTTATGCTAAATTGAAAAAGGCCTCATTTAAACTGCAATAAAAGTATCTGCACAACTTCATTTACTGGTTTAGTTAAATTAATTAGATTTATTATATTTGGTTGAACAAAGATAACAGTATCACAGATTCAAGGCTGAAATTTTAAGCTAACATGTAGCCTGTCACCTGGAAAATTTATGAAATTTAGCAGCAAATAGCCAGTATTGGTAATTATCTAGAAACTTTGGGCAGCAACTATCAAAGCCTGAGTTTGAAAATGTTTACTGTGCAAAGCAATCAAGCCATGCATGTCAGATTTAACAGCATATCACAAAGATCCACCAAACACTTCATGCCAATTTATAATACGGGATTGGAACAACCATCAAATACAACAAGGCATTTTAAATAAAAACTGAGCCTTATGCAGATTCTCTTTATGACAAGGAATTGATTTGGGAGAAATGTCTTTGTTTTCTGAATCATTTTTCATTGGCCTCATTCAGCTCACATTGAAAGTCACATTACTATGACTCTTCCAAGGATTTTCTTAAGTCGTGGTTATGTATAACCCCAGCCCAGGTGAAAAGAACTCACTACTGATATGACCTGTTCTTGCTTAAACTGCTTTGCAAGTCGCTTAAACAGATTGCAAACTTGCTGCAAGTATGGGTGAGGATTCAGCTGAGAAAAACAGCAAAGCAAGTCAGCTGATTACAAACAGAAGAAAGGAGGAGCCCATGACCTTAACCTTAGCTTTGAGCTCACAGGAATTTGCCACCAGCTTTTTCTCACAACAGGACTAGTTTCTTGATGACAAAATGAATAGACACACAGACTCAGGCAGCACCATTTTATTACTCTAATATATTTCCAATGATATAAACTTTTGCAGAGGGACTTCAGATGCCAAAATCAAAGTGCATCAAATTTTAGCCTTAACAGGCAGAATAAATAATCATTCACAGAAGTTATAATTATTCAGACCCTATGAGTGGGCCAATTGCCAACATGGTCAATTTCCACTGTTCTTTATACCGTTTTTCCCAAGCAGTCATTTGAAATGATCAAATAAATACCTGTAGCTACCATATTTTCAACTATTGCAGCCTGGTCATTCAGATGTCATTCAAAACAAATTTGTGACTGAACACAATGCATTTTTTTGGTTTTATTTATATCTTCAGTTTGAAAACAGACTTTTTCATAAAATGGAACTTTTCTTCACAAAGAAATGACAGAAACCACAAGCTCTCTATCTAATATTTCACTAATACATAACCTCTAATAAATAGGGCTGTTATGAGTATTAAACCTTTCACAAATTATTTCTTTGCTCTCTTAAGCTATAAACTACAGTCTAAGCATTATTTTACTTTGTTTTCCCACTATACACAGTTAAACAACTACAGAAAGTTTGAACATATGCAGTCATTTGCATATATCTGCATACATTCATATGCATAAATATACATAACACAGAAGGTGAAACTCAAAGAATGCGATTTAAGAAACTGAAATTATCTTCAAGGGCAGTTCTAGCTTTGAAGGTAACTCACTGAGCTGTAAGGGAAACCAAGTACTACATAAATGTACGCACTTGTTTTCTTAAAAAGAAGAAACACTGCCTTGCAATTAATACACTACCTTGTCAGCTTGCAAGGTCTAAAGTAAGCACAGGGTTCTTTTTTGTTCTTCATCTAGTTTATGATCCTTTTTTCAGAAGGGGGGAATCTGCTATTTAGAAATACCATTTATTCATATCAAAATAGGTATCTCCACATGAAAGTCAGAGGAACCTTTTTTTTTTTGAAATACGTTCTTTTTAAGTTTTTCAAAGAATTCTTTTCAGAAAAGGCAAGCACCTCATCAGCTCTCACACACACAAATCTTCAAATGTTGGTTTTGAAGAGTTGCATTTAAAAGTATGTTCAGTCATATACCAAGCATGAGAAGTTGGAAAAAACCTCTTTGAATCTGAACTACAGCTCATCATAATCTGGTTAAAATTATCTTCAACACCACCTGTCATTATTAATGCAGGAAGAGAGGCAGAAAAATACCTTTAGCCCAGCTACATTATTGCAAATAAGGTCCATCTGCTTTTCACTGTTCTGTCATATAATAATAGCAGCTATATTTATGATGGATTTAGGATTTTGCCTGTAGTGGATGAATGTGTGTCTGCTTTTATTAAAAATGTTCTCTTTGAAGGTGTTCTATCATCTTAGCAGACTGTAAAACTAATTTTTTAATGTGGAATCCTCAGTCTCTGATACATTCCATTGCTAGCTAAATTATTTTTTCCAATTAATTATATTCTTATTTTTATATATATTTAGATATATATGTACATAAATATATATATATAGCTCAAAAATACTCTATGTAGCATTTTGTGTTAGGTTAGATTACATAGCTGTGCAGAACCTGATTTAAAGCAAAATGGCTATAAGAGCCATTTTACAATAGTAATAGCAAAATATTCATTATCTGCATCCTTGAAGGAACACATTAAAAACATGAAATCTACAGAGTAATAATTTCTAAGAAAGAAAGCAAGGATATTTGAGAAAAACAAATGAAAAGTAAAAGCTTAAGATATAAAATGCTTGCTGTTATCATGGGTAGTGTACAAAGCACAGCAAGATGATTCACAGTGAACAATGGTTGTGTCTACATTAGCCATTAGCTTGTGGTGCATCCATCCAGGGCCTGTGGTGTGACTTATTCTCGGCTTACTGTTTGTTGTCCATAAATTATACTGACTTTGTGTTCCCCCCAAAGAGTGTGATGGTCAGAACAACACTCATCATTAAAATTTAAAGCACAAAAAACACAAGTTAAAGCAGCTATCTGCAGTAATAAATATCATTCAGAAATTGCTATTTGTCTCCAGAATAGAAGAACAGAAAGAGCATTAATATCCAGGAATTTAAATGCAAAAGTAGGACACAACAGGCCAAAAAGAGAGCATGAGAAGTACTTTGTAAATGCAATAGGCTCAAAAAAGAACTTTTTTTTCTAGACTCTTTAGAAGTGTTCAACCAGACAAAAAATCTTCAGTGCCTATAGATGTCAATGTGTTGTATAAGGACTCAGAGTAGAAAAGATCACAGCACAAAAACAAGACTAATTCTTTCTTTCTAATGATGATTACTATAAGGATTTTTTCTTTCTTTCATTTTTTTTTTTTTATTTTGGTTATGACTCTAAAATGTCATAGAGTAAAAAGCCGGCATAATAGATTTTAGAATAAAGTGATAAAGTAAATCAATACATGATAAACTAGAAAGAAATCACCTGAACATGGTTACATTCACTGAAGAATGAATACAATAAGTATGTGCAAATGTCTGACACTCTAAAACTTTTCCTATTTTTATAATTAAAAAAAAATCAGGACAATCAGAACTGGAATAGAGACATGCAACAGAGCTGCAAGGCATTGCAATGCTTAAAAAATGACCAACAAAAGGGCAGATTAAATTCAGTGTTGGTAAAACCTGATAGTAGTTTTTAATCTGTGTATTTCTCATTCATCTGGTCGAGAAAGAAGACTAGGTGCAGCCCTACTATGCATAATACACACAATTTTACCGACATGATCTTCAAATACATGAAGCTGAAAGAAGAACTTGAAAAAATGCAGAAAATGGGATAAGGCTGATCAAACAAGTGGAATGGCTTCCATAAGAGAAGAAGCTATAACTGTGGCAGGGACAAGTTGATAGCCTGTGACTCCACAGCCTGGAGAAGATGGGGCTATAAAGTTGTATGCAATGACAGGTATGATGAAAGAGTGAGTAGGAAATTAATTTTTTTCCTTATTTCTTCTACTAGGGTTGCTAAACGAAGCTGAGAACTAAAAAAAAATAAAAGTGGAAGTACTTTCTTTATACTCCACACATTTCAGTTGTGGAATTCATTGTTATCATGTTCTTTGAATGCCAGAATTTTAAATGGACTAGCAAAGTTACCACAGAAATTTATGGAAGAAAGGTTTGTTACAGGTACTGAACAAAACAAACTGGTAGTAAATTCTTGTTCAGAATGTTCTTAAAAGTGTGATTAACTGAATCTGTGTGGATACACTAGTCTGTGTTGTAATTGTTCTGCTGTAATAGTCATTGCCTAACCACAGAAACAGACAAAATGCACATTTGCTGAAATTTATATTTATTTTTATGTCTTACGTGAGGTAAATAAAAGTAAAGAAGATTAATTTAGTCTCTAAAACATTACAGGTGATAAGAAGCTCAAATTTGGGATACATTATGCTCTCCATTCTATTCCACTTGATCTACTGCAAGATGTCACGCACATTGGTATGAGTGGTTGGGCTAGGCTTACTAATAAGTAGCATTTCTCTCTAAGGCTGTTAGCAACTGCTTCAGATCATACCAAATATTGATGTTTCTGTGAAAGAAAGTTCCATTTTTCTCCACAATTTGTGTTTGTGACTGACTCATTGTTCCTTCTTCTTGCTTAGCATGCACCAAGAATCTTCTTCCTATACTTATACAGCAACACGGATCCTAATTAATTTTAATTATCAAAATGCACATTTATAAAACTCCCATTCCATGATCTGAGATCCTTAAAGGATTTAAACATTAAGAAAATTACAACAGGCATTTTTCTCTATGATAGGGAGCACTTTACTGTGTGATTCCTTGCAGCAAGTCCTGCATCCTGAAAGGATCAAAGAATTGAAAAAGAAATTGTTGGGAATCTAAATGGCAAGGAACATTGCTGTGAAATGAGATCATAGTGTGGCCTGGGGTGGGGGGGAGGCACCACCACAGGCATAAAGCAGCTAACTTTACATGGCTCACATCTTATGTCACATTCTAAAAGAAGTCACACTTATCCATGAAGGATCAATTCCAGAAACATGACCCAAGCACTATGAATAGCATGTGACTTCTAAGCTCACTGCCCATGGGACAGGTAACTAAACATAGGAAACATGAGTATACAGAGACTGAAAAGCTGTAGTGCAGGAAAGAAGATGTTAAACAGTCAGGGCTAAGTACAAATACCTTGAATTTCACCTAAGGTTAACTGGTGTTTGATGGAAAATACCCAGTAATATAGCTATATATGCTTGATATTCTACAGTTTGTGAAGACAAGCAATCTAGTTTATGTTATCTGTTGCCACGTGAATAACTCATTGCCATAATGAATGTCTTAAATTGGTGAAGCAGGGTCAGCTCATGTGGAAGGAATGAACAGGATTCAAGTTCCTGAATGGAGTTTTTTTGGCTATCTTCCATCTTTAGATCTTGCAAAAACTTGCAAAATTTTGAGACTAAGGAAACAACTTTGAAGGGATATTCTTTCATTGATATTTTCTTTTTAACTAACAATTTGCATTTAATTACATTCAGGTGCAGCATATATAAACTACAAATATGCAACAGCCAGTTTGGTTTGGCTTTATGCCTGATATATCAATTTGCATTAGTAGGACTGACATTTTCCTTCTATACTTGAAAAGCTTTGTATAAGGATGGATACAGATAACTACAGTGATGCAAACAATTTTAAGCAGTAAAAGAAAAAATTAACAACCTACAAAATGCTAGAGACCTTTCTTAATCATAACTTAATAAATTCAAAATAATTATATTTAATTAAATAAACTTATATCAAAGAATGCTGAGTGATTCACAATTTTATAACTTCACATTGCAAATCCATAACACTGTTCATATTCTAATAATTTAACAAATATATCCTGAAATTTTCAGGTCTCCTTTGCCAGAGGAGTACTGGGAGAGGATAAAGCATATAGAAAAAGCTGAGTTTTCTACTGGTAAAAGGGGGTTATCTTGTAAAATCACTAGGAATTTCTCCCCTGATTTTTGAAAACTTTTCAGTAGAAGCAAAACAGCAACAGAGCAGATTATTTTGGTTTTGTTGATTTTGTCAGGCTGAGGATACTTTGTTGAATGCTACTACTACAAGTCATATTTCAAAGCAGTTTCACAGAAATTAAAAGTTTTTTTGTTCACTTTCATGGTTTTTTGAGGGATAAGGAACAAAATCTATATTTTGTTTTATAACTGACTAAGAGACAGGATTCTGAATTAATTCAGCTTCATGAATTTGAAATAGTGTCAACTTAATTTAAGAACTGTTGGAAGAAACTTAAACTTCAGTGAATGCTCTTTATCTGATTTCTGCTACTATGCATAAATGAGCGACGGAGAAGATGTTTGCTCTGGTGTGTTCCTGAGAGTGTAGCCAAATTGTTCTTTGCGGAATGTTGTAAACTGTAGGCCTTATTTCATGTTAAGGGAGTAGAAAGATTTATTATAGTGTTTTGCTAGATCTCCCTTAAACCCGTGCCAGATGCCTGACAGGCCTCCATTACTGAGCATTTTCTACATACCTCATGTTTACAGGTCCTGGCCTGTCATGAATAATTTATTTAATGCATGTTATTACCTTAAGATTTTTTTTATGTCAAGATGACTATCTTCATTGCAATGAAGGCAGACCAGGTAAAACTTAAATTTTGAGATAACTTTCCTGAACTATCTACTCAGAATAGAGAAGTTCCCACTCAAGTTGATGGGAAGACCTACTAACAGGCACCAAGTGACTGAATATGTAGGAGGTGTGACAGAAATGTGGGAGACCCAGCTTAAGTACTCAGTTCTGAGTCAGGAAAAAAGCTCCATGTAAATGCCTCCTCCCTGGCAGTGATTAGGAGTATCCCAGGGGTGTTGTCTTTGACTTTGATCAGTTAATCTTTTCACAAGCTGTGAAAAGCTAAAAAGAGGAAGGTTTAACAAAAATTGCTGTTTTCTTACAAAGAAAAACCACAAACAACAAACAAACAAACAAATCAGCCAAACAAAAAACTAAATGAATCAACCAAACACCCCCCACACCCCTACCACCACCACTCAAGTTTAAAATCCTGAACAAATTTTGAAATCTTTTTTTGTCATGGAAAAAGACAGTTCTCTCCTACAATTGGAATGAAATATCAACATCAATTTGGATCAGGAGAGATCACAGTGTGCTGCAATCTGTGATATCTGCAACATAAAGCTTCATCTTCAAATGAGGCTTAAAGTGATGCCCTGTTTTATGCAAACTGAATGAAGCTATAACAATATGGTAGAGCTTTATTTGGGAAGTTTGGTCTTGTTGTAGATTTTACCTAATCTGATTGCTAACATGTTCTTTAAGCCAAGGTATTTGAAGTAAGAAACATACAAAATATACATTTCTTCCCATGAGTCCTCTAATATAACCTAGTTGAAGCAGAAAAAGAAAAAATCAGTTCATTACTTCAGAGTCCCATTGAGTTACAAATGACAAACAACTGTTTATTGTGCTCATCTCCACCACGGCTTCAGTGAAGGTTTCAATTCACCTGAATAGTAACAGTCTTTAATCAATGCAGGGAAGATAGTGGATTCAATGCTGCCGTATGTGGATTCATATCATCACTCCAGTAGCAGTTTTTCTTTTCTGGCAGGTTTCAGTCACTTCATTTTCTCACATTTCTGGCTCAACAGTTCAGAATGAAACTGGGCTGATGTTACTGTAGGAATTGTTCAAGGTTTTCTCTATAAATTTCTTTTGCTTATACTCTGCAGGCTTCATATTTATAAGCATCAATGGTTATTTTTCTCCCCGCTTTTCTGAAGCCATAGGATTAATACACAGGATTTTGCTTTTGGGGCTTCAAGGCAAGCATATTAAAGTGACTGCTACACAGTAAGTACAACATCAATTTACACTGGATTTTCAGGTGTTTACAATTTAAACTAGAAGGAAGCTGCCTCTCAGAAAACTGAAAATTCTATATTGCAATTCAAATTCCTACTGTTTCCCTTTAATAGGTCATTTTTCAATTTCACATCAAAGGCCTGAAGGCCACTTTTTATTCACCGTAGCAACAACATATATACATATCTCAATCACTCCTCATTCTTTTAGGATTACACTGCAGATCTCAATCAAATGATAAAACCAGAATATCTACTTGTTGGAAATTAGCATTTGACCTAGCTATGGAAATGAAGCATAATATATTTCATTAGGATGCTATAATGATTGCTACTATTAACAGGTTTTGTTGTTCTGCTGTTTTTTTTTATTACTGGTTAAGTAATAATTGAACATTTCAACAGAATGAGCTACCCAAAATGAAGCACTGATGTGACCAATCTCTTGTTGAGGAGTAAACACAGTATTGGAAAAGATGCATTTTGTTCTGGTTCTCCAGTTAAAACCTTCCACATATATTTTACACTAAACACTTCCAGTTCTGTATACAGAAATTAAAATGCATTTGGCATGTGTTTTTAGAAGGAAAATAAGATTGAGTTATACAGATGTATCCTATACCTACTGGTGATATTCAGGTGACAAACAGCAGAGATATGTGATAAATTCCATCTGCCTTTGAGTTTATGTATTGATTTCTTTTATAGCACCCACCACACTAACTGTGAATTATACATGCAGCTTTGAGCACTCCATTTTGCCCACTATTCCATTTCTTCCAAGATTACTTGTAAGATATCACACCTCCACACAGTGTGAAATGTTAGCCACTTTCATTTCTAAAACCTGTCTTCTAAGGATGTGTTCCTTTCTTCACTGAAAAGTTACAGCTGTTTAAGAGGCAACATAGGCTACACAGAAAGTGAGAACAGGGAGGAGTTTTAGCTTTGACACCTTGCGACACTGTATGTAGAAACAGAAGCTACACAAATTCCTGTATGGAGAGTGAATTTGCTTCCAGTCGATAACCATTATTTCAGTTTGAGGGGCTTAAATACTGTCATTTTGTTTTTCTCAGATAGCTGTCTCTGCAGGGATATTTGAAGTGCCTAATGACTAGATAGCACTGGCATGCGCTATCCAGTAATTCCTAGTAAACAACATGCTAGCTTCAAGGACTTTTATGGAAACTGTACCTACATTACAATACAACTTTTCAAATATTATGATTCACTTTGCTGTCATTCATGCAAAATAGATTCTTGTTAATATTAAAACATACTATAGCATTTAAAGTACCATGGCCTGCAGAACTCGTGTTGCTTCACTGCCTGCAGCTCCAAGTTGCAGGAGCCTTCAGCTGTTTAGATCAACCATCCTTGTATATTCCACATACTGACACCTGCAGAGTTCTGTTTTACCTCCTGCTTGGTGTGCCAAGCATTACAGGTACATACACATGGCACACCCAAATTTAGCTCTGAGAAAACACAGCTTTCAGTTTGTAGATGGTACTTATCAGGTCTACACATTATGATCTGTTTTACTTGCAGGGGAGGATATTTGTGACAGAAGTTCACCTCTAAAATGTGAACGTTAATTTCAATGCCTTTAAGCCCACTCACTTTGTTTAGTAATAAACTCAGGTTTAATACTATTTAAGCTCATTCTTATGCAGAGGTGAGACCTTGAGTTTTTTTATTTTAAGGATCTAGACTATATTCTCCAGTACTGTCTAAATTTCTCCATTATAGAGAATGGCATTTGGTAGTTAGTCACTTATATTCATATGTGATGCTGATGGAAAAGAACTGATGCCTAAGTAGGTAGGGGATCATTGCATCTACCTCCTGTCAACATCTTTCCTAAATGGCAAGGACACTTTCTTTTATAGTTCCTGGCTGGAAAGAAGAGGCAGTTGGCAGAAATGCAGTTGTTATAAAAAGGAAGTAGTTCAGACAGTGCAGGGAAGCATAAAATAAAATGTTCTCTCCATCTTCTACTGGGAAGAGGTTTAATTCCCCATTAATACTCTAGCTATTTGCAATGGCAATTTGGGATCTCACAGTGGCATCTGTGGCCAACGTCAGTACTTAAACTGTGTGTACTCTGAAGTTCTTCTAACAGTAAAGCCTGACACAAGTCATGCTGATATGAGATGAAGACTAGTAGAAAGGCTACTACAAAGCCTTTTAAATTAAAAAAAGCCTTGAACAGCATTTTGGTGACTAAATATACAGTATTGCTCTGAGCTCTCAATTTCCAGAGAGTGAAAATAAATTCTCTGCATCCATACAACACTCAACCATAAAAGCATCCAATGTCTCTTTTTATAACATAGACCAGTTTCAGAAGCTTCAGAGGAGAACATGTACAATCACATATCCAGTCATTCATCTTTGGTACCTTCTTCCAGCTTTCAACAGCTGGTAGCTTACAGATTGATCTGCTCTTGTGCATCGAGGGCCTCTGACACAGTGCTGAGAAAACAGGAAACTGTAGAAGAATGCACAGCATTTGTACAGTCCAGACCGGACAACAGCTCTCCCATGGGGTGGGGGCAACTGTCAGTGACTTGATATTCTGTCATCATTTGTACTCCTTAACTCACTGGGTTAGATGCTCTTCTTATTTAGACACTGATCCCAGATCCTACCATTGCCCAAGCCTTCCCATTTAAATGCAGTCCAATATCAGAATACAAGGAGAGAGTCTCACTGAAGTTGCATAGGTTTTCTTTTCATCATGCCAGAATTTTATGGCAAAGAAGCTTGAGATGTGATTTTACAAAAATCCTCCAAATACCATATAATTACAATACTATAAAAATCACATGAGAGAAGAAAAAAGTCCATTTTTATACTTACATTTCAAAGCAATCTCATCTAACAAATTCCTAGCCATTTACTATCAACTTGGCTTAATTTCATCTCTTACTTTACCTTTTCATTTCTCATCTCAAAATGTTCATACTTTTCAATTAAAATGCCATAAACCAAATAATTTAAATTTGTTTTCTATGCATAATTTGGGGGACCTCAAACATTAATTTTCACAGAAAGAAATTTTTTTTTATATTAATTTAGCATTATGTAATAGGTAGAGTGGAACTTCTAAATGGGTTTCCACTGCCAAAACTCAACAATTCATGTAGACAGTTTATTTCTTCAGGATAAAATGCCATTGAAGAATTGTCTGAATTGTTTATCATTTAGAGTATTTTTGTTCATTTCTTCCCTCTTTCCTCAAGGAGTTGTCCTGGAAAAACGTTTAAGCTAAATTTGGTTCAGCTAATTGGAATTTCACCTGAAATCTAATGCAGCTGAAAATCAGTTTGTTTAGTTAGTTAATCTATATGGTTTTATTCAAATCAATACTACATATCATTGTTTATATACAATAAATTATATGCCAAAAATCACATTGAGGTGTTTCATAATTGTGGTTTTAAAGATATCATCATAATTATATAGGAAAGCACTGCTGAGTTAATTACTTCTTTGTTAATTTCTGTGAAGAATATTCCCCTTTCTGTAGCCTGTTACAGTAATTTCAGGCTAATTTATATTGCTATGGTACCTTAGTTGTCAAGTGAGGATAGTAGACGTTTATTGGCAAAGTTAAATTATGTATAAGTGGAAATATAGGTCTAAAAAGAGAAAAATATGTTTCATTAAAAATAAAATTTCGAGAGCAACAAATGCATACATTACTAGTTGTTGACTTATAGTGAGCTTTTGACCACTTGGAAAATATAACTTACACAAAGTAAAAATCACTGTTAAGTTACAAGAAATATAAACCCACTAAAATTAATAGAATTAATTTTTCCATAATATTATCCAAACTGAATAATACTGAAGCCTGGATGAGCTTATTTATCCATCTGAAGTAAGTTTGAATCTACTAGATTTGAATAAGATAGATTTAAACTAGATTTGAATCAGATAGATACCTATTTCATAGTTTGCTTTTGAAGCATAGACTGTTGTCTAGGAGACCAAAACAACATTCATTTTTCCTTTCAGCACACAAGAAATTAGTCAGAGCCAGTATGCTTGACATCTTGAAAGATCACAGATAGGCCCCTTGCGACTCTTTTAGGGAAGATGCTGTATAAATGTATTGTGTTGTTACTGCACTGAAGAGACTGTTTAAATTCTCCATTGCTCATAGGTTAAACCCAGCACATTTCAAGACACTGATCTTACATCTCAAGTGAAAGAGTAAAATATTGATTCTTCGTTTTACAAATTTCTTCAGATACTGCATTATTTTGCATTCATGTTCTTTGAGGCAGATTATTCCTTTCTATTCCATAAGTTTGCAAACAATACATTCTGGCATACAATATTTAA
This sequence comes from Empidonax traillii, assembly GCF_003031625.1. Taxonomy (NCBI): domain Eukaryota; kingdom Metazoa; phylum Chordata; class Aves; order Passeriformes; family Tyrannidae; genus Empidonax; species Empidonax traillii. Next base: position 168,946 of record NW_020956162.1, on the reverse strand, counting down.
AATATGTGGCTACAGTCACTACATCTGCATCTGTCTTTACAGTTCTTAAGGACTGAGTATAAGTTTCTGATACAGAACAAATGTCCTTACAGAGGCTGAAAGAGGTGATGCTGGTGTAATGGAAATGGATTGTTGGTGAGAACTGCATCTACAAGTGAATACTGCATTGAACCCCCAAAAGAAATGATAACTTCTCAATATGTCCTTTAAGAACAAAAAGGCCCACAGACACTTCAGCTCTTTTCTGGTCATTGATTGTTTTAGAAATAAAAAAAAAAAACAAACATACAATTTGAACAAAAAAACAATCCTGAGATTTAATACTGTTCTTGTTTAAGCATTCACTACAAGGGAAGAGCGGCAAATTTTATTGCTCCTCATGCCATATTATTACTACTCATAGGTATCTTAAACACCCAAATTCAGTATGCAAGTCCTATATACCATAAAGTCACTTCATGTCAATTTTTCCAGAAGAGAGTAAATACCATATTTCAAGTAATACAAAGGTAACTGTCTACCTCTAGTGTCATATTCTCAGGATTATGGTTGACATTTAGATTAGTCCAACCTGAGCAAATTATGGGCTACGTCAGGAGTTAACTTTTTTTTTTATTATTTCTGAGATAGAGCCATGCTTTCACACTTCACTCTAATACTGATCTAGAACCATGTCTGGCAGGATTTTGAAACATAGGAGTTACATGAATAAAAAGAATAAAACCTGGATTTGTTCATTTTTCCCACATTTTCCTTTATTCCCATGAAGCAACTGCTCAAATGACAAACAGAGTTGTGCTGGAGATTTTTCTTTGCCTATGAACATTTCACATTTGGCAGTGTTCAGTATAGAGATTATTGCAAAAAAAAAAAAAAAGCAGCTGATATTGAAGGATGTCACCTGAAACAATCTGAAATTTACTGAAGATATTTAAGATGTTTTTGCATAAGCTACAGTTTTGTGACACTTAAAGCGGTGGTAGAATAGGATTTCAAACCTTCCAGAAGAGACGAAAAAGCTTGAATGGGGTTATAGCTTTTTAAAAGATATAGTACGAGTAGGGGACAGGTAAGTTTGCAAAATTCAGGATAGCATTAGCTTTTATTTATTTTCTCTAAAAATACAAAAATTTGCCATCACAGTATTCAGCAACATTCGCCAGTGTAATCTTAGTAATAAATAAAAGTAATGTAAAACATATTTTATAAATTTCTTTGTATCTAATGTAATACACTTTGAGATATCTTCTGACTTAAGGATCATATCTGCTGACTGAACTGCCTAGAATGCCTAACCTGGAGAAGAATGAAATATGTTACAGCTACTGATCCAGAATTTATATTTTTTTTTTCTTTTTTTAAATGAGATCCTCATACTGTTTACTGCTGAACTTGGAATGACCTGAGGAAAATCACCTTTGGAGATGAAAGGCATAAAGTTATTGTCCATGCTGTCTAAGTCCCAAAATTCTGGTGAACACAGACTGAGAATTGCCAATTAAGCCTAATTGTGATAAATTATATTCTCTTTATTAAAGATAATGGGGGACTACAGTCTAACAGGTAATAATCCTAAAACACTCTTCTAATTGTGGTTAAAACCTTAGGTTAGATTTAAATGACCATAGATGTAGCATGCCAGTGCTCCATCTTCTAGACCATTATTACAGTATTCTCATTTACATACACAATTAATTTTAGCACAGTGTTAAACATTATTTGCCACAAGTATGGATAACTAGACTTTCTACTGCACTGTTAGTTTTCATGTGATTATAACTCTACCTTAATCTGTTCTAAGAAAAATGGAGAGGCAGGGAATGCTTTTGCATCTCTGCATTCTATCCTCCTTTTCTTGCATTAAATCAGCCCCTGTAGACGACAGGATTCTGAAATATGCAAAAATTTTGAAAACATCCATATGAGAGAAAAAAACTAGCCAAGAGAGACCAATCATTCCTGGACAAAGCACAAACATGGTAAAAAAATGCTTCAAACACTTCCAATTAGAAAAATAATTTCTGTTAGGAAAAGATATACAGAAACTGTATCCATAAACGTATTCTTTGAAAATATTACCAAATTTTCAACCAAACACGGTGTTTCTAAAAGTCATATTTTCAGTCCTTTACTGTTAAGATGAAACACTCCTCTATGAACTTTAAAAATAGGTTATGTTGAAATTTTCCATTGAGATAAAAATGGTACTACAATAACAAGGTGTACTCAGTAGCTCTAAAAACTTGTCACCAGCACAGCAATATGTAGACACCAAACTTCAGAGACCTGTTCTTCAAAACTTTCATCCAAAATATTATATGATTTTTCCAAAGTCAAGTAGCAGCAAAATGGTAAAAAGAATAGAGCTATGTCTCTCAAAATGTTTAGATTGCATATGTATTAACGAAAAGAATTTGCATAAAGGATGATACATCCTATAATTTCTATGGAAAGCTCTAAACATAAGTATTTTACTTTTGAACATAACTGGATCTTATTTCAATGAACATACATGTGGAGAGGGAACATGAAAAATCCAAATAAAACTACTACACAGGAAAATTGAGGTCACATTGAGGGATATCATGATTTTAACTGGCTTTTTCACTTCCATTTTTGCTGATGTGTATTTTAGAGGCCTTCTGTATTGCTTCACAGCTGGGCTACATCTATTTTTCATGCATCACTATGAATTCCTCCACTGTGCTCCTAAGTGGTAGATTTCCAACCCTTAAGCAATCTGAAATGCAGATATCCAAAGATCTCAACACAAGGCCATTTAAGAAGCACAGTAATTTTCCTAAAAGGTGCAAGGAGATTAAATTAAAAAAAAACCTTTTACTTTAAATAACTTTACATTTTGCAAAAGGCTGAAAATTAGCAAATTACCAAATAAATAGCATAAATATTTTATTTTCTCTAACAATCTGGCCTACAAAAATAAATTTTAATGTCTTTGAACAATTATGTCTTCATCCCACTATGAATTCCCCATTCCCTTCTTATTTCTGTTAAAAAATCTCTAATCGTTTCTCCAAAGGTCTTTGCATCACAAAATCCATGTTCTATCTGTACTAATGTCTCTTAAAGTTCACCACCCAAATGAATATTTTCTGATAGAATGCTTTATCCTAAACATGTATCAGAACATTCAGCATTTAAAGTACTGGACTCAGTGACAAAAAATAAATTTATATTTCTATTCAACCTTTTAAATTAATACACCCTTAATATTTGTGTGAAAGTCCCAGAAGTCTATGTGTGCAGAATATGATCGGGATTGAGAGATGAGTTTATCATAGATCCATATATTTGTGCTGACAGTTGTGGTTTTTTGTTTATTTCAAATTCAAAAGGTACTTTTAGTTAACTAAAATTCAGCTTCAGATTTCAGCTTTTAAAAGTCTGTAGCAATACATAATAAGATTCTGGTTTTCCTCTTCTGTTATGGATAGCATTATTTAATGATTCAGATCCCATTTTCTGTGACCTACTTTTAAGAGAAATTCCAGTCTCTTAAGCTCAGGGCATGTTTTTGAGTTTGTGATTTGAAACTAAATTTAAAGAACAGGAACTCAGTACTGGTGGTTTTAAATGAGTAAAGTACAAGCAGATGCTATCACAGTTTCTTTAAATCTGCTTTCTACTAATGTTTATAATTTCTGAGTTACAGAGCAGTGACACAGTGAGAATATTTATAACCTGCTTAAATTTCAGATAAAATGATTCACATGTTATTTTTTTCTTTCCAGTTTCTTTCTAAAAGGCATTGCCTTCGTTATGAAACTGGTGCTTCTTAGTTACCCACAATGCATTAACTGTTGTCTAAAGTCCGATTCAGAGTGCCAGATGAGCTTAGGCCTTTGTGGAGACCCATCTTCTCCACAGCAGTCCTAAGAAATGATGGAGGAGGAAGAGTCTTCTCATCAACCAAGCAAGGAAAAGAATTTACCTGATGGAAAGCAATGAAGATGAGAGAGCCAGACTCTTTCTCTTTTCAAGTAAAAGAACAAGAGGCAATGGATATGAATCAAAGTGCATGAAATACCATCTGAACATAAGAAACACTTTTTTACTCTCAGGAGGGTGGTCAAACACTGATGCATTCCCCAGAGAGGCTTAAGAATCTCCACTACTGGATACTCAAAAGTCAGACGTGGTCCTGGACATCCTGCTTCAGCTGACCTTGCCTGAATGGGGATTTTGAGGGCACTGTAGTAAATATTGGAAATCTGATGTCTTTCCCTGAAGTCAAGTCAAAACAGGGCAATAGGTTTCTCAGAGCAAGATTCACAACCTCATAAAACCTTGGACATTCATGGAGGCCTTCATTTCCAATTACGAATTTTTCCCTTAAAGAATGGAGCAAAATTATTATTCCATCACACTGGGAAGAAAGTCATGCGAAGCAAGAAAATAAAAAAGGACAACTTTTATTTGCAATTCTTTTTGATTCTTATGTGAGAAAAATTAACTTGGGGCTCCTCTGAGCAGACAAGCCCATTTTACACCACTGTTGAAACAGTCTGATAATTTTGGGATGAAAATTCATAACATTCACTCAATCACCTGCTATGTGAGTCAGAGAGAGTATGCTGAGCAACTAGGCCACCTACGTTGATAGGTTAAGTCGCACTAATAGGAAAAAGCCTAAACCCTCGAGATTTAACACAGTCCAATAACATGCATGTCATTGTGTTTTGTTTTTTTTTCTTATATAAGGGAAAGAGCAAGATATAGATAATTAAAAAAATAAGTAAAATCTGACATTACACTGAAGATTTAATACTGATTTTTTTCCACTGCCAGTGTAATCAGAGGAATAAAATTCCAACTATTACACACCAAGCATATTAAACAAGCACAGTTTATCTTCTCAAAAAGCACTGCATTAATTGCTTTGTCAAGTATTAGTAGTCAAGTTTTATCCTTTAATGAGGAAAGTGTAATGAATTTAAAAAGTGAAATGTCTAGAATAATAATCATAAAGAAAATGAATGAATTTACACTAAGGGATGTGTACAATTTTTTTGAAGCATGATCATTCAAGATAGAAAAGCAAAGCTAAAGAAAGAAAAACTAGTAAAGGTAGTAAAGCATAGTAAAGCCACTACGAAAGGACAAACACAAAAGCAAAAAACATATCACAAAGAAACTGCATAGGTTTAGTATAACAACCCAAATCATCTGCTATAAAGTCAGCTGTTAAAAATCAGTAGAAACTGTGCAGAATTAACTCAGTGGAAGACTGTAATATATATAATATATATTATTATGGCCAAGCATGTGCAGAGGCACCATAGTACTGTTGAAATCAAATTGGTTAAGGCAGCCCAAAAAGAAAAGAGTAATTTGATTAGGATTAAAGACATAATAAATATCAACAAGTCAGGGAAGAATTAAAAGATGTCACTTTGTGGAAAAAGGGAGACCCTCTTTATTTTCAAATGCCTATTTTAGACAAAGAAAATAGGGAAAATAACGTGCCTCAATGATATTTGTATGTTAGGTAGATGAAGAAGTCTTGCATGTCAGTGATTTTTCCAGCTTGTTGGAACTGGATTGTTTCAAATTCTATGTGACAATCAAATCATTAGTTCTTGTTGCCAACAGAAGTGACAGATTTCCATTTACAAAAGAAATCTAACATGAATTTGGTTTCTTGTCAGATTTTTCTCAACATCTTGCAGAGAAGGGGAGCTGGATGCAAATTCACCAAATGGAATGTTTGCCACTGGCAAAAATCAATTTGAAGAAATCAAGGTATTTCATACAAAACTGCCAGTTTCTACTGAGATTTTGAAGATAAGGAAGGAGACAAAACTCCTCAGATCCCTGTGGGCATCTGACACTCTTGATCCCCATGTCTGGAATTATAGGCCCATACTTTCACTCTCAAGTCTAAGCAATCTTGAATTCTATGGCATATAGCAGGTTGTCCTTGAAGGATAAAGAGTATTACTACCTCTAAAGAGAATATTACTGCCTAATCACTTTCTAGTATGGCTGGAGGTTTAGGATTGATTTTCCCTGGACAGAAGGAAATTTTGAAATATTCCCCGTTGGCAGGTGACTGCCACGTTGCCCTGTAGCCTCAGTGCTACTGTGAAAAATGAAGAGTATATGTTCTTGTGGACTAGCTCTCCCCCTGACCCGGTGAGAACTGCCCAGGGTGGCATATGCTTTATATCAGCAGATGAAATTGGTAATGATGTGTCTCCTTCCATCCACCTCATCATTGATATTATAGCAGTTACCCTTCTCGCTTCTCCCTGTGGTGGTGTCTGAGTCATGCCATGAGAAGCCTGCTGTCAGGAATTGCATAGGACTGCCAGACATTTCATCTCTTTTCCCCAAGTAGTCTATCAATGTGCATTGAGTCAGCCCAAATGTTTGACCGAGTTCAAGTTCTCGTGGACAAGAAAGCAGAAGACATGGGGGAGCCATGCAATGGGGAGGATGAGCCAATCCCAACAGCAACCTGGAATGCAGCACCTGCTGTACCTCTGAAAACTGCAAGTGCTGTACCTGGACCTCTGAAACTAGCTAAAACAAACACACAGTTGGAATTGCCCTTACCTCCTGGTGATGATTAGCATCTTTCATTTTATCTCCAGAAACATGATAGCCTAAGCAGCAAATGTAGTTGAGGGATATGAACTCCACTTTGGGCCCAGACTCTTATTCATAAGGTTTTGCAGTGTGTACGTCATTGCAATTTTCAATGAATTACTCCTCACACGCAGATATTTTGCAATGTTTTGCACCCTTCTAGTTTGTGGCAGAACTGTGTCTAAGGAGCGGTGCGTATGTATTAATAGATTTCTTATAATATAAATTCTATAAATGTAGTCATGTGTAATTTCCTTATGGTTTCTTTATCAGATGATAGTGAAAAGACAGAACAAAAGTTATCCTTTCTCTGGAATTTTCTCGGCCATAAGCATGTCAGAACCCTTACAAAAATCATCCATGTCAAGATGTGTATTTGCCTTTAATGTTCAGCAGTTGCTGATTCTGGTATAATTTATTCTTTTTTAATAATGGATTAAAAAAAAAATTTTCTTAGGATCATTCTCAGTTAACAGAATAGGCTATGTTAGATAGTTAACATTCAAGGCTTCTGCTAGTACCAGTGATAGTATGCTCTAAGGACTTCTTCAAGACTTTAGTCTTTCCTCACTGTTGATTCTCTTCTAATTCTTGAATAGAACTGGAAAATCCAGAATATTAAGGCTCAAATAAATAAAGCAACATCATGCCTACTGCGGTTCTCATCTAGCTGGACCATGGATTGGCTCCATTTTTCTTCTTTATATAGCACCCACTATGATTTTACTGGAGAAGTTGACATGTTACACTTGAATTTCTATAGAGAAACAGCACTCTATTACTGGTAAACAGAGAATATAATAAAGAAATCTGAGCAGTGATTCAACTACTAGAAAGTAAATTATTTGATCCCTGAGTAAAATATACACTTTCTCACCCTGTAAAGAACTAGCTTTCATGTTAATCTCTGTGAGAAAAGTGGAGTGATGCAATTTGGTGAATAGACAGTTTCACCTGTCACTAGCTGTACAACTGCATATAGTTTGAAACTGGCTCAGCAGCTGCATTCTTACAAGACTAGTTTTACTGCAGAATTTAAATAATTAATCCATTAATAACTGTGACAGCAATTAATACCTTCTAGTAAGTTCTTATCCTTTTTTTAACAGGGTCTCTACCCATAACGGCTCCTAAAGTTTTACTATAAAATAAAATGGAGATAATTACATATAATCATGCACACATTCACCATCAATACTGTAAATGAGGGATTCACAAGATACTTTCTTCTTCTTGTAGACAACTTTATTGTGTAATATTTGTACAAATGGACTGTTGCAAGTACAGAAGGTTATTGTTGCATTGACTTCAAATCCTTTGATTCTCCACAGAGTTTGGTTAAAACCTCATATATCTGCTTCAGAAAATTCTTCAAATTCAAATATTCATTTGGAACATATAAGAACTGTCAGACATATAACCATTTCCCCCTTTACTCTTCCTCTTCTTTCCTCCTGCTTTTTCCAATGCTGAAAATGTTTCTTTCCTCATTCCCTTCTCCATTTTCTTGCCTTACCTTTCTGACATATTATTCAAACAAAGAGACATAGGATGTTCTAGATTGTGAAAAGTCATCCGATATTCTGAAAAAATGCAGTTCTTCCAGTCCATAGTCAGTTCATCAATTACTGGGGAGAGCAGGGAACTGTTGCATTGAGATAATGATCATGGAGCTTTGGTATCCTAGTTTGCTATCCCTTTTTATGGTCAGTTATGTGAACACAAAGAAGACAAAGACTGAAGTGATGCATTCCTGTGAGTTCCTGCTCCCTACATATAGAATTTTGAGGCTCTGCTATAACATTAAAATCTCCCGTGTTCAGTTAAATGAAGAAACAAAAGGAGTGGAATAACATGTGGTGATATGTATGTTAGGTTTTCTCAAGACTAGATTAATGTGCATTTCACTATGTTCTCTTAGAGTTTAACATGGAAGGTGACTGATATGAAACATGAGGACTCCATGACTGTATTGTCCTGTACTTCCTTTACTCTGTCTACACAGTCTGATCCATTTATGACACACTTTAGTTTTTAGTCCTCTATATCTCCAGCTTCAGGAGAGAGAAATGCAAATCAGAAAATATTTCTTTATATTTATTATTCCTAGATGAAAAATGGTCCATGAAATGACAAACCTGTTAATCTGATCTGACTTTGATTTTTTTTTCTATTTTAGAAAGTGTATTTACTGAGATTTTCAAAGCTTAAGGGAAAAAGATTAAAGATAGAGTTGGTACACAGCTTTCAATCATTAAAGCAAATGAAAGCAGAGCAGTATTTGAAAAAAGAAATGGTGCCTATTAGCAGTGATGGGAAAAGCTCGAGCACATGGGAAAATACACTAGGCAAAACAAAAGTTAGCAGGTGTTTAAAAACTCAGGTAAGAAATCATCTTTTGACATTAGCAATATATGTGTTAGCTGTAATTTTTCATAAATGTAGAAAGGTTTAATGTTATTCTAGATCTTCATAGCAAGAAAAAGACCACCAAATCAAAACTTACATCATTAACAGTTTTGACACTAGATTAATCTTAACTGCAATGCCTGGATAGCCTTGGCCTTCTTAGATTCTCAAATGAAAATAATAAATTATGTTTCCTGTGGAAACTTAGGAACACAGTCACTAATAGAGATAGACCATGGTTGTTCTGGAGATTTTATTTATATATTTATTTATTATCTAGGAAAAGTAGTAAAAATCTGGGAGAAAAGGTTCTCTTGAATAGAAGGCCTAGAAATTCTAAGGAACTATATAAATGAAATTTCATGGCATGAATTTTTGTTTGATTGGTATTTTGTTTTGGTTTTCCTTTTTTTTTTTAATAAAAGACATATTTGATAATTATTTAAATTCTTTTTTTTGTGTGTGAACTTTTCAACTCTTATTCTCTTCTTATTCTCTTAAACTCTTCAATCTCTTATTCAGTGGGTGTATGATAGAAGGGCTTTCTGTAACTGAACAGGTATTTTAAAAATATGAGTGAGAACGTTACAGCCTTGTTTCTGTTATAGTAAGTTTTCCTTGGGAGTCTATCTGTCTTAAAAAGCAGCTTGGTAGTAACATCTGCGAGTTTTAGGCACCACAATATAAAAAAAAAGACATTAAGCTATTAGAGAGTGTCCAAAGGAGGGCCAAAGGATGGTGAAAGGTCTGGAGAGGAAACTGTATGAGGAGCAGCTGCAGTCACTTAGTTTGTTCAGCCTGGAGAAGAGGAGGCTGAGGGGAGACCTCATTGCCTGAGGGGAGACCTACGACTTCCTTGTGAGGAGAAATAGAGGGCCAAGTAGCAGTCTCTTCACCCTCATGACCAGTGACGGGACTTGAGGAAATGGCATAAAACTGAGTCAGAGGAGGTTTAGGTTGGATATCAGAAAAAAGTTTTTCACCCAGAGGATGGTTTAGCGCTGGAACAAGCTCTCCAGGGTAACGGCACCAAGCCTGCCAGAATTCAAGAAGTGTTTGGACAATGCTGTCAGGCACATGGTGTGATTCTTGGGGATGGTCCTGTGCAGAGATAAAAGTTGGACTCGGTGATCCTTGTGGGTCCTTTCCAACTCAGGATATTCCATGATTCTGTGATTCTATAATCCCGCTCATGTAGCAAAACAGTCCAATCTAAGAAAATGTTTAATGTTGACATCTAGGGACCAAATCCATTACTGATAGTTAAGATCAAAAACGCTAAATGTTTTAGCATCTGAGTATCAGTGAAACAAATCTGAGTTTCTGTTAAGAAATCCAGCCATGTAACCATCCTCAAAAAAATGCAGGTAGCATACATAGTAGCCTTTTGAACAGACACCAATAACTGACAGGAAAACTCTGCGCAGCAGAAACATAGGATAACATAGAAGTAATTTATGCTGATCTATTTTAATATGAGCACATATGGAGCAAGTTCTTCAGCTTTGACCTGAATCTTTTTCTGCCTGGAACATAGATATTTCTAACAATTTGTAATTGTGGTAGATGAAGGTCCTCTTTCCTCTGGGTATGCACAGGTGGCTCTGAGGCTATGTTTGTATTGCAATTTTGTGAGACACACAGTGACAAATGCATTGTATATGAAATCCCAGCAGATTGAGGATTCTTTTGTTTCATTCAGCAAGGGCTATAAATAAGCCATGTGGCACAAAACAGACAGCTGAATGAAACAAATGCACACTCACAAAATAAATCAGAGAAACCTCAGAGGTTTACAAATGGACATTTTCAACTGGATTCAAATGGAGAGGCAGAGATATTTTTTTTATACAAATGAAAGAATAGCTTTACTACTTTCTACAGGCACTTATGGGAAGAAGCTTCTATCAAATATTCATGGTAGCCTCTTGTCTACACAAGAGGCTTGTGTATTCTGTCTGGTTGACAGAATAATAGTGTAGACTCACCTGGCACCAAAACTTAGCCATTTTCCCTTTTCCCATCCAGTAAATCTGTGGCTGTCACTGATAGGAGTTGATGGGAAATGATAGCCTTATTGAGCTGCCTCGTGAACTGTAACTCATTTGTTCTGAAGACCCAGACTGACAGCCTCTGCATTTCTCCCTTCCAGTGAAATTGAGTATAAATCACTTTATCATTTTTCCCCATGACAGTTTATCAGAATTCTGGAGTTTTATATGAAGTCATAGAGGCTGGTGGTAGAAATAAGACTTCCAATCGATCTTGTTGTTGGAGAGCACTGCATCTTGCAAGGTTTAACATTCCCACAAAAAATTGCAATTTGACTTCCACTAAGCAGACACATGTGGACACACACATTTGATGTGGCAGAGAAGGAAAGCTAAACAGGTTCACTTCTACTGGGCAAATCATCTAAGCTTATGATTCATGTGAACTTAAAATTTACAATAATTTTCAGTTCTTGGTAAGGCAATTTATCATTTTGACTTGTAAGTCTCCTAATATATTCCCCAACCAAAATAATAATAAAATAGTTTTCTACAGAATACTACTTCACTGGAGAAGAATCCCTCTACTCTCCTTTTCTTCCATTCTTAATAAGGTGCAAAATAGAAAACTAGGATGGCTATACTAAAGGTAAACATAGACTGGTGATCTGATCTAGAAATTACTTTGTTAATTTGTTATTTAGAAAAATTAAAGACAATCACCATCTATCAGAATTATATAATGTCAAAGATATTAGTTAGTACAAGAAAGCCAGATAAGTTAATGAATTCTTTCCTTCAAAATCCCCTATGAATTGATATGCACTATGTAAATATTATTCATTAATTCCAGCACTGAAGAACTTGCTGTCCTTAAGCAAATAGCCATCTCTATTAAAAAGGAAAAAAATATTAAGCTAGGTCCACAAACTCTCTACATGAAGCAACAAAGGACAGAGACACTTAGAAACATATATAAACACGTAAAATAAAACGACTTACAGTCCAACTTTGGTCGTTACAAATTCAAGGACATTTAGGGATTTGATGACTACTGTCTAGGAATACAAATCATAATTGAAGTCAGGGGTTTTTTTGTTTGATTACATTGAACAATTGATGCATCGAACAACATTGATGCATGTTTCCTTGCATCCCTGGAAGTAGAGCACAGAAAATGACCTAAGCTGAAATGGTTGAATTTTGGTTTCTTTTGTGCTTTAGGATGAATGAATTCCTCCAACTTATTTCTAGCTTTGGAACCTATTACATCAAATTTATTTTCTTGATCCCTATGTGTAGGTAGGAATGTAAACCCTTCTATATAAGTGGTAATAATTACAGGAGGTAATAATTTCTGCAGGTGGATGATATAACAAAACTGTGTGATCTAGCATGTTCCCTGTTCACTACATTTATTTTGTCAAAGTGCAGCTGTATGGAGGTGGACTGCACAGACCTCCCTTCTTACCAGCCTCACTGACTGTGGCAAAATTCACAGTAGAAAACACATTATATCAAGGAATAAACTAAAGCCACCACAGTAGAGGACATAGCTCAAACCTGAAACCATTTACTAATTAATGTTTAGGCCATGGTGTAACGCATGCCTAAACACCTAAACTTAGCTTAAAAGTGGTTCCATGAGAGCAAAATCTTCATGCAACACCAACCCATTCCCCTCAGAAGGCTTGTTAAAATTCACCAAGTTGTAAGGGAAAAAGTTGTTTGATTTTGATGGACTTGTCAACGTCAGTTTAATGGTTGGATCTGATGATTTTCTGACCTAAATGATTCTATGATTCTATGATACTTTCAACAGAGCAGATCATAAGCATTTGTCTTAATTATTTTAGATGGTTGAATATTGACATCAACTGCTTGTTTTCTACTCCCTTAGCACTGACTACTGTCATTCTTAACACTGTCTTGTGCAGCCGAAACCTCCCCCACCTTTCTTTATTAAACTCCACTAAATTTTCTTTTCTGTTCAAAAATCCAGGCTATCTACAGAAAATATTGTGCATATGCAAATTTAGTGCATCTATATAGTTGTCTATTTTTTAAAATATTGTAAGGCTCTCATGAAAAATTATTACGGTTTTGAAGTCTGTTTCTTCCTTTAACTTCTTCAAGCATGCTGACATTGTACATTACCCTTAGGTTAAAAAATGTCAGGAGAGCAAATGTTCAGAGAACACTTTGCCCTGCAACTGTCATAAGGCTTTTGCTGTTTTCATGTGGAGAGTTTTAAAGGCTGTTGAGATGAAAAGGAATTATAGCCAAGTCACTTAAGTGTCATGAATTTTCCACTCTGCTTCAGGCATGCTTTTGGGAGCTTATGTATGTCTTGCTAATAGCTTGACCTTCATGGATTATTAAGATGAAATTTTTTGCAATGAATATGTTGATAAATTTGAGCTAAACAGCATACTTTGAAACAACTATGTTTAAATATGCTAATTGTAGTAGTTTTGTAAAGCAAAATGTTACTATAATTGCAGAGGATTGAGATGATGACTATCACACAATGGTATGCAAGCAAGTCTGTCTTAGCATTTTATAGGAGTGTTTTCTTCCTTTGGGTAACTTATATTCCTTTCTGTATTTATTTATAGATGGGAGAACACACAAGAGAGACAAAAAGTGTCTTTCTTCAGATATTTTACTGCTCCCACCCTGAAGTGAGTCATAAAGATAACATTTCTTAGCATATTAATCAGACTGATTTTTCTTTCATCTACATTCCAGATGGAAGTATGTATATTATAAGCAAAGTTTCATTGCTGCTGAGATGATGGTGCTGAAGCACAACAAAACTACTGGAAAAAAGGAGACAGGTAAATGGTATCAAGGCAGAATTATCCTTGTCGCTGCAGATGAATTGCAGGTGTTCCATGAGGGTCATGGGTTGTGATCAGTGAAAAGCTTTGTAAAATATCTGAGGCAAAGCACTGCAATTCAACTAAATGAGAAAGGCATCCTGATATGGAGGGAGACAAGAATCACAAAAAGATTTCTGAGAAAGAAACAATAGATCTTTTTTTAAAAAAGGAAAATCTAGAGAGATTTTGGAAGGATTAACAGACTGAAAAGCAACAACTCTCAGGAAAGAAGAGATTCAAAAATATCTGGAGTTCAAAAAAATAGAATAGGCAGATGGTACAAATTCTTGACTGTATGTATATAATTTGGACAGTAGCATTTCACTTGTTCCATATTTTATTTCTTCAATGTTGTTAATTCCTTTTTTATGTTGCATTTTATCTTTGTTGCAGAATCCATCTTTGCAGAACACTAAATGAAAAGCATGCTTAAACAACTGATTCCAGCATTTCCTAACAAAATGTTCTCTTATGATACACCACTTGCAAAATGGTAGAGATTTTCTTATGCCTCTTTTCCTGTATTTGATAGTATAGTGATTAGAAAATTTAAAATGAATCCCCTTGGCCTGTTTTGGACTCTCTCATCACTCAGATAAATACAATCTCTTATCTGCTATAATGTGTTTTGAAACACAAGTGTCTCAGCCTTGCCTGCTGAAATTTCAGGTGGAACTAGTAACATTACCTCCTTGGAATTTCATAGTTGGAAATTATTCCAATTGGAAACTGTTCCAGTTTGCAAAATTATAAGGTATTCACTGAGTGGGAATAACTGCTATGACCCTGTGATTAGATTTCCTATATTATCATAGGATGTCCCTATTCTTCTCTCTCCTCTGCCTTTTGAGTGGAATCACTGCTGTAGGCTCCAGTGTTATTTAAGTTTACTCAAAGGGGAGATTTGAGTTGAGTTTTCTTTCTGATAGTGAGACCTGCATCTCTTCCATGACTCTTTGAGATCTGCAGCATTTGATTTCATTATATATATATATATTTAGTCTTTTTTCCAGACTCTCTGAAAGGTATACAAACTCCTCTACAAAAAAAGTTAGTTTTGTTTCTTCTTGATGTGTTGTGTTTTGTTGTTGTTTGTTTGTTTGTTTGTTTTAAATTTTGTAGGATTGTTTAGTTTGTTTTTGCTTGGTTAGTTTGGCCTTTTTTCCCCTGTAATCAATGGCCAACAAAATAATGAATTACAGAATTCTCATACATCCTCCTTTGACACATTTTTGCTATGTACATGTATTTTTGATATTAGGACTGTCATGTATCCATAACTGAGATATATTGTCTGTGGACTGCAAATATAGTTCCATATCTAGTCCTGGATTCAGGCTCACTTAACCTAATTATATCCATCAAATATTAAGTTTTCGTGGATGCAGATCCAAACACAAAATATTTAATTTGCTTGTGAAGGTTGGTAATGATGGGATTGCCTTATCATCTGTGTTTCTTCAGGTTGTGATCTTGTCAGATCTCATAAGGTAAGCAGATTCCAACCTGTATAATAATTTGTTGGGAACTTTCCAAAGAAAATCCCAGGTGCTAAGGAAAGTAGCACTGATGATTTAATATTTGACACTCTTCCCTCTGTTCAGTAGCAGACCACTGTCTCAGCATAATATTGAGGAACCATTTGGTAACTCCATGTGCCAGCTTCCAGGGGAGACATGATCAGTGCAGACAAGACTTGCAGAAATATCTGGGGTACTTCTTGAAATTTGAGAAGATAATATAGCGTTTTTGGATATAAATCAAATATGTTGTTTAAGCAGTAAACTGCTAAACTGGCTGTGAGGATTTGGTACATGCTATTGCAAAGTCTATTTTTGAGCACTGAATGAGCAACACGAACATATAAACTTACATGAAGTGTTCGGGGATAATTCATGAAAGCTGTTCTAGACTATCGCTGGCAATAATTCCTAGTTACTACTTTCGGCGGTCTTCCTAGACAAGAGTTTTTAGATGCAGTGTACTTGGATTATTAGGTACCCTTAAAATAAGTGATTTAGATAAAAGGAACAGTTCCTATCAAATCAAGGAACAGGGGAGCTGAAATGCCTGATATGTCTTCTTGTTCTATGCCTGTGGCAAACCATTTGCGAAGAAAACTAGACTGCCTAATCAGGATGCAGTTTGCACAACTATTTCTAATCTATTCATGTGATGTTTCAGTGGGTACCTTAGCATGCACTAGTTTCTGACCTATAATGAGCTTTTTAATTAATAATTATTACACTGCTTTCAAATAAAAGTTCATCAGGGAAGTGGAAAAGAAAGTGTCCTTGTTATAACTAAGCATTATACATACATTTTTTTTTTTTTTAATCAAAGGGCTGACTATTCTGTAAGAAAGTTTTATATTTATAAAGGCAGCCTTCAAGAGAACATTGCTACTAGTCTATGCAGAGACTTGAAAATAATAAAGTCACAGAATCACAGAATCAATTAGGTCAGAAAAGACCTCCAAGACCATTGAGTCCAACCTTTGACTGAACACCACCATGCCAGCTAAACTACAGCACTAAGTGCCATGTCCAGACATTTCTTGAACACTTCCGGGAATGGTGACTCCACCACCTCCCTTGGTCAGCCCATTCCAATGTCAAATGTGTAATACATAAATGCATATTAGATGCATATTCAGTGAAAAATGAATTCAAATATAGTAGGGTTGGCTGTGGGTTTTTTTCTGGAGATATACAGAAATCTATATGGAACTGAAAATGTTGAATATGACTGTTGATTATAATGTATCCTGCATTTAACATTTAGTAGACCATTCAGTTGCTAGCACCACAGTAAGTGTAACTCTTAAGGACAGTCTGAAAGGCAAGAGTACATGTGTTTTCTGTGTATTTGTAGTAGAAGGAGCTATCTGTATGAAAAGGTGACACAAAGTTAGATAAAGACAAGTATTTAAGATGAGTTATAATTAGCCTCATGAGTCCATCACTTCTATGGACTTCATTTTCTTAAGAGAAAATTACATGAATGTATTACAGAAATAATTCTTCGGGGGAAGTAAATTAAACACAATTTTAGCCTTTCAATACTTTTGGATTCTTATGCTGAGTATACTCTAAGCAATTCAACTAACAGCTACCCCATGAATTTCTCTAATCACCTTGACCTAAGGAAGAGGAAAATGAGAGATAAATGTGCAGTGGAGCATCATTTTTGGCAGTATTAACTGCTGTTATGTTTGAAAAATATTGTTGTACTTCCTTAAAATACATGTAGCTCTGTATTTTTATTAAGAAAGAACAAAGTGAAAGATATACCATCATTGAAGAAAGAGTTGCTGAGGTTTGTGATTGTTCCTGAAGAAGAAACAATCCTTCAGTTTTCTTATTCATTAAAAATAGCAATATTCTTGTCTCTCTCAGAAAAAGAAATCACAATTAAATGGGTTTCTCATCTTATAAAATTAAAAAAAAAAAAAAACCAAAAAAAAACAGACAGAGAAAAATCACTTGTCTTAGCACCAAAACTATTTTGAACCATAACATTTTCAAGTCATTAAGTTGCACACGGAGTTTCATGGAATTTTATATTTGAGCAATTGCATCTCAAAAGCCGAAAAATAGGAAGCCACTCTGTAAAAGAGGAGTCTGGCTCTGATATGACTATTCTTTCTGTTTGCCCTTGATTTCCACTGAACATAAAAACTTAAAGGCAGATGAAGTCTTTCCCTCTATTCTACACAAAACTCAGTAAAAGGAACAAGCCTCCATCCCTGTAAATTGTCTTCAGAAACTGGGTACCAGTTGAGTTCAGCAATTAAGATCACTCTCTCAGAATGAGCATTCAGGATATTTCTCCTGTTTTCCTTGTACTTTGCCCTTCCTTCTCCCAAAAGTGAAAATAATTCAGCCTATGACACAAAAATATCAAAAATAGCAAAATATGATGAAACCCATTATAACAGCTAGAAACACAATAAAATGTGGAAAAGAATAGAGGAAAAAAAATCCTTAAATTTGTATCAGTGAAAAATCTGCCTGTTTATCTACCATTTTTCCCAACTATTTGCAATCTGTCTTTTTATTTTATTTCATCAGTGTTTTTACTCTCTTCTACCCTCAAAACTATTGCTTTTATCACTATAAAAGCAAACATGATACAAGTATTTTTGCTCTTCAAAAGGTTTAACTATGAAAACTAGATTTATTATTTATTATGGGCAATTTTTATAGCGTTAATTTTGTTAATGCGGGTTTTTATCAGTTTTTCCAACCACCACTAATAAAAATAAAAGAGACTTATAAAAATCCAGTCTGCTTATGAGAAACTAGTCTTACATACAAGAATGTAAAACCCCCAAGAGTCTTCTGTCTCTTTTCTGCATTGACACACAATACTTAATTCATGGTGAATTTTCTGTCGCACTGGGGGAAGTTGGCTGGGAGAGGTTGATCACTTCTTGGGGCCAGGTGGGGCATTGGTCAGTGGGTGAAAATGCATTGTGCTTCACTTGTCTTTTTGGGGGTTTATACCTCTTTCCCTCTCTCATTATCATTATCATTAGTAGTAATAAGAGTAGTAATGGTAGTAGTACATTTTTTTTTGAATTATTAAACTGTTCTTATCTCAACCAATGAGTTTTACTTTTTTTCTTGTTCTCCTCCTCATTCTGCTGGAGAGAGTGAGTAAATGGCTGCATGGTACTTAGCTGTCTGCTGGGGTTAAACCATGACAGTACTTCCTGCCTCCCACCATTTTATATATTTGACATGACATTCTGTGGTATGGAATATCCCTTTGGCCGGTCTCGGTCAGCTGCCCTGGCCGTGTTCCCACACATCCTCTTGTGCACCTGTTCACTGGCAGAGCATGGAAAACTGAATAGTCCTCAATTTAGAGTAACCACTACACAGTAACAACCAAAATATCAGTGTATTATCAACATTATTCTCCTACTAAATCCAAATCACAGCACTTTACCAGCTACTGAGGAGAAAATTAACTCAGTCTCAGCCAAAACCAGGAAAATAACCCCCAAAGACTGCAGCATAATCAAATGACAAAATAGTAAAAGAAAGCCTAGTAAGACTAATGCAAAAAATAAAAGCTTCCCAAAATTCATACGTTATCTCATCACACTATGAACACAGGGTTCTTTGATGCTGTTTGCAGACAAATCTTTATCATCTTCATTAGATTATAATGGAAAGATAATTTGTTAACAGTACTGATATAAAAGCAGATTTTTATGGCATGCAGTAACAATATTTAGTCAGAGAGTTTCCGTGGAGAATAAAGAGGTACAGTTTCAGGTGATGCAATCAATATCAAGTGCTGTGATGTTTCCCAGAATGAGACTGTGTTTGGTTTTCCAGGTTAAATAGTTGCCTTCAAAACACAAAGCTGTCCATTGAAATGCAAAGCACACTTACACAAAGTCAGACATCACACTGATGTCTACTACTAAGGATTCATAACAGCCTCTGGCCACAAGTAAGCACTACTAAGTACAAACTAATTCTAGGAGGAAGTAGGCAAACATAACCTATAAATAGAGCAATTGCAAGTAGATCTCAGCTAATGGTGTCAGTTAATTAGAACTTTCCTGAAGACTGACCAGTACAAAATGTTGGCATTTTAGGCATCTTATAATTTAGAAATTGAATTTCTCCACCACATGTGTTTTATAGGCTAAAGAAAACCCATTCATCAGATTTGGGAAACAGAACCGGATTCTTCAATCACAAATTTTAATAGCTTTGAGGGGGAGTCATTATGCTTCAAACTTATCAACCTTAATTCATCTTCAAGTTACTTTGGCCCAGATCAGAGATAATATATATGCTGCTCACAGACACTAATATGATACACAGATAATACATATGCTGTTTACAGATCACAGATAAGTCAACGTTGTTCAAGACCAGACAATTATATTTATACCACAAAATATTGCAGGTAAGAAGAAAAATTACTAAATCCATCATGGCTAGGCTTTGTGAATGAAGATTTGAGAGGGGCTCTACCCACACTTGCTATTTTACTTACTTTACTAAATTAATTTTTAATGAAATCACTTACAAAGAAAACACCTTAAACCTATTTTGAGGAATTTGCAAATCAATTACAATAACATTTTTGAAAGTACAATACCTATACCTTTCCCAGGTCATGGAATCAAAACCAAAGAATAGGTGTGAGTTTTTTATATTTTTTTTTAGTTCTTGATTTTAGCAAACTTACAGACACATCCAGTGAAAGTAAGCTGTTCAGTTCCTAATAGCAATAGGCATTAGAAATTCCCTAAGACAAAATCTCCTCAGGAGAATTCTGGATCAGAGACATTTAATAGATTACCTGCAGTGCATTGTGAACTACATAAAAAATATAAGCTATTCAATTTTATTTCTTATAACTCCAATAAAATGTTTTAATTGGCAGTATTTTTGTCCACAAAAAAAATTATTAGGCTTTGTACATGTACATGTGCATGAACATGTGTTAGCAGTTGCTCAAGGTGACTTCTGCTATGAATCCTCAATTGTAGCGTAGTATGCAGATCATATTTTACTTTCTTCCAAATTTATTTATACTTTTTATACATTTTAATACACTTTTCATAAATATGGATAATCAAATAGATTTTGTTTACAATTTTTTCTTTCATACAGAAACCATGGATATTGCACTGTATTTTAAATCCCTGTAAAGTCTTGCTGATGTTCAATGGATTGTAGTGCAAATGCAAAATAAAATAACTTTCAATATAATATTTTTTGCTGGCACATTTTGAAAACACTCTGTCCTCCAATTATTTTCTAAGATCAAGATGGCAACAAAACGTGTATCTGATTAGCTGGTAAAATAACACTACAAATCATAACTGCTTCCTTTATATATGCCAACCTCATTTATTGCACAAGAAAAGACTGAGTTTGTAAAGTAGAGAAATAAAGCCTTGTTTCTTTGAAGTGCACCATTGAAAGGTCACAAGCAGGCATGAAAATATTAGATATTTTTTTCTGAAGTGTGCTTTTTTTTCTTGTGCCACTTTTCTGTTCTTTTATTCTATGGTATGACTTCACAGGGAACCTCTTGTTGTATTAATTTGAAAAAAAGTTGGAAACAGTCCAAATACATTCTAAATACTTAAAGACATCAAAAAGGTTTATGGTAATGCCATGCAACTCGTAACTAATCTGCCTGAGTAAAAGCCAAATACTGTGTTAATGACGCTTCAGAATGGCATCATGGCGTTCAAAAGAGCACCGCATGTTGACACTGCTTTACACTGGTTGAGGATCTGGCCCAGAGTTATAACTACATAAAAATAATAAGATTGAGAACTGTAGATCCATTATTGATAAATATTCTACTTTCTAAATACATTAAAGTCTTTCTGATCCATCATCCTTGAAAGCAACACATGCTGTGTAGTGATCTTGATCTGTCTCCTTGGTCTTTCTGGGGCATGTATTCTGTGATGTCCTGCCATAACAAACAGGATAGGGGTAGCAATACTGAACTATTACAAAGGCTTTGAAAGCATACCACTGAAAGTGATTATCTTATGCTCAGAACAACTTAATGGAGCAGAGAAGAGTTTAAACAGGCTGTAACCTTTCAACTAGCATCATCATCATGTGCTCTGTCATGTGAAAAGTTAATGATATTCAGCCTCTGCATATATATATATATTGTAGGGAGTCTGCCCTGTGTGGGACAATCTGTTCCATGGCCTACAAATCTGAGTCCTTTTGAAGGACATACTGCACAAAACTGTACTTTCCGTTCTTCATGGAGATCTAAGGCTATATTTATAAAAGATAATGTAAAGGCAAAAGATCTGTAATTGTCTACTGTAGTATATTTTGTAAAGGGTAGATGAGATGACCCAAATAATTTTAGTCTGGTTAGCTGAACTTCCATTCTCTGCAAAGTCAGAGAAAAGCTGATGCAACATAAAAGTACTAAAGAATTAAAGGATAGCATAATTAGTGCCAATCAGCACAGTTTTATGGAAAACAGATCTCATCAGAACTTCTGATGAGGTGACAAGTTCAGTTCACAAAGGAAAATGTGTTGACATAATATGACTTATGTAAGGGCAGTTGTCTGCACAACATTCAGATTAAAAATTAGCACTATGCAAAATTCCCTGAAGCACATAATAATCATTTGAAAAACTTGTTCACTGGCTAATATAAGAAAACAGCTGTTAATTGGAAACCATTGTGCAAAGAGAAATTTCTAGTGGTCTAGTGCAAAGTTCTTGACCCATACAACATTCATTTATACAGAAGAAATTGCACATTCATATCAGCAAAAATTTGCTGTTGATAAAAAATGGTCAAATGATGAATACTAATATAGAGCAGACATTGCTACACATATACCTGCATTACAGAGTAAAGCGGACTTTTCAAAATAATACTTTTTAATATCTTACAATGAGCATCAAGGAATGTAGACCATGGATTTTCTGATTAATGCCTGAATTTTGGAATCATAGAATCATAAATCACAGAATGGCTTGGGTTGGATGATCTTTAAATATCATCTAGTTCCAACCTACACCTCATGGGCAGGGACATATTTCACTAGACTGGGTTGCTCAGAGACCCATCCAACCTGGCCTTGAACATTTCCAAGGATGAGGCATCCATAACTTCTTAGGGCAACCTGTTCCAGTGCCTCATCACCCTCACAGAAAAGAATTTCTTCCTAATATTGAATCTACATCTACTCTCAGCTGGAAACCATTCCCCCCGATCTTGTCACTACATGCTCTTGTGAATAATGTCACTCCATCTTTAATGTAGGCTCCCTTCAGGAGCTGCGATTAGGTCACCCTGAAGCCTTCTCTTTTCCAGACTGAGCTGGACTTTTTGTTTACCCTATTCTTTACATTGCTGAGACCATTACTGGAAAACAGCTCTCACATCTCACTTTTGAAGGGAAATTGAAAAAACAAATAGAGCTCAGTGAAGAAGTCAAAAGGTATTTGGATCTGGAGCTTCAATCTATATAACTTATCTTAGTTCTTCAATAGCAGTAATTTTATAGTTTAAACTTGGTAAAGATGATACAGTACAAGTGGTGGAAGAGGGAAGACAATATAAATATGAACAGAAAATTTCTGATGATGTAAGATGATGAGTTTAGCAGGTAAAGATATAACAAGATAAAAAGGATGAAAGAAGAAGCTAAATAAACTCATGAGATAGGAGCACTGTTTTAATTCCAGAGATACCTATGAAGTAGATAAACGTATCTAGAACAATGGATTTTCCATCACTTTTAAAGTGACTACATTGAGTTTCTTGCTGTATAATAAGGGAAACTCTATCAGAATTTGAAAAAATTACTCAGTGAAATTCAAAGGACTGTGTTATTAAAAGATCAAACTAGATGATCACAATGGGCTCTCCCACTCTTAAAATGGATTACTTATATCTGCCCTCACAAGTATGTAATTTTAAACAGTAGAGTATAGCAAGTATAACAACTACAACTCTTAAGATGTGATCCTAGAATTACAAAATACTAAATAGGTGGCTCCAATTTTAGTTTTTCTAAATGGTTTCTAGATGAAAGAATAAAGGAACACAAAATTCCATGTACAATCTGAAGGCAAACAGTGCCTTCTTTTATCATGCCACTACATAGGCAAAGATTTGTTGAGGTAATTTATGTCCTTTACAGCTCCCAGCTGTCAGTAAATGTGTCTCCACACTAGTGACTAATAATGTTCAAAGAGATTTAAAAGAGTAATTCACTAAATAATGCCAGTGATTAGACATGGAAAAGACTTAAAACCCCATTTACCTGTTCATATATTTGTACCAACATGGCAATGAGGCAATAAAAATGGAAAATACACCAATTTTGGTGATAAAACAGAAATACTATAAAATATCAGAAAAATGCTGAAGAAAAATATTATTAATATTTTTGCTTTTCTCCACAGAATCACTTTTACACCACTTTTTATTATTTCGAGCCTGCCACCTATATATTTCTTCTGCAGGTGTGTAAACTGCACAAAGGGCACCCCATGTAAAACCCCTCATTATTCTCATACAAATAAACAACCCACATCCAGAATCCTATATCCATTATTTAGCTACTTACAAATGTGTCCTAAGCAAACAGAAGAAACAAGTAAAGCTCTTTCTTAGAGGACTTATTTAAGAAAACTTTGACTAATTCCACTGAACATTCCCCAGCTCTTGAGGCTCGTGATTAAGTCATAACTTTGGCTATATCATCATATGTTGAAAAATTTTATTGCAATTTTAAAAGTAGAAATCTGAAAGTAAAAATTCACATAATATTTCATCTACATGGAAATATATTCAATGGACTTTCCATACTGTGCATTTTTATTGCCACAAGTATTATTTATGTCTTAGGCGCTAAAATCTTACATTCCATGAAGAGGAAGAATTTTGGTGTTAACCCTCAAATCGGTTCTCTGACGATATTTAGACATTTTTAGTGTTGCACCATTAGTGTAGAAAAATTTTATTCTTCTATTTTGCATGTGTCAAGGAGATTTCTAGCAGTCCCGCAAATTACTAACAATTACCACTAAGATGCACAGTTATTACAGACACTGCAACATTTAAATGTTACAGCCTAAATCACCAGAGGAGATATTGTTTTAAATTCTGCCACTATAAGAGCATTGCCTATTGGAAAGCAGAAACAAAGCCATGAAATAATCTATTCTAAGCCAAGCACTGTAAATGCAGTTTTGGAGGGCTTTTTATACATGACAGTTTAAAATAAATTACAATATTTTAGCATTCAATTCAAGGTCTAATTAGTCATCACTGATACCTTTTTTACAAATAGCAAAAAATGACATATTCTTCAGAAAGATACAGTAGTGTGACTTATCGGGATTTTCCTCTCTTAGCTTAACATTTATTTTAAATGCATTGCCTATAATTTTAGCTGTGCAATTAGTGTTAAGGTACTGAAGACAAAAAATACTCTTACTTCAATGTTTTCTGGTTTCTGCCTTCATTAGTTCTTTTTTTTTTTTTAACATTTCTTTGAAATTATAAAATTAAATTGAGATTTCTCCTAAAACATCCTACAATCTATACAGTTGGAGCACTAATGACTATACGTCATTAGAGACAAAACTTGCAAGAAGAACTGGTGAAGGGAAGGTATCTCAGTATTCAAGGGGAGGTACGTCAAGATTAACAGCAAACTGAATGTTCTCTAGCACTCTGCATATTATTCCTCCATCTTCTTGACTACATCACATATCAGCAATGTGTCTGCATTTCCCCAGTCTTCAATTCTAAGTTGTTGAAGGTAGAACTGCAGAAACTACATTTTAAAAGGAAGGGAAATAATAAAATACAATAATGTAAATCCCCTCTTACCTCAACATTTTCAATATTGAAATCATGTGTGGCAATAGCCTGGATAAGGACTACAAAGACAAGCAATCTTCAAGTGGGAGCAAGCATGGCTCAAGTTCTTGGCATCAATTCACTGGACATTATCCTACAATGGTCCTTCAAAGTAAACATAATTGTGCTCAAAACATGGCTTTTTTAAAAAAAAATGCATCCAGTCTCTATCAGGAAAATGAACTGAATTTCCAACTTGGGGAGATAAGCTGTCACAGGTGGAGCACTCAGATCTAGAATAAAGCTCACAATTTAAAATCACCCATGTGATACCTGGTGATAGTAGAAATATCTAGCATTATGGGTTAGTGAGTTCTTTTTTTCCTGGTGTTTCATGCAGCCTTCTGATTTTTCATTAGGGCATAACTATGAATAGCACATAACAGAATGGGAAAAATGAAGTAAAATATAAAATGTGCATAAACTAAAATTTTCCATAGGAGTTTTAATTATATTCTGCGTTTAAACATCAAGAAACCAGAAAACAATTTCACTTTGGTCTTTTAATATGGTCCTTTAAATCTGATATTGTTTGGATTCAATTTTAGGACAGGATATTTGCCTTTTAATTCTATGTAAACTGAAGAAATTCCAAGCAACAGCATTTTTAAGCATAAATTTCAGATATCTGGAAGAAAGGCATTAAAACAGCTTGTAATCATCAAATCAGTTTTGTGTTTTAAGCATGCAGTACTTAATACATTATTTTCATTAACCTATGAAAGAAATATGAATGATCTCAACAGTATTTTTTAATTATCTCAACAGTAGTTTTGAATGGGCATAAATCTGGGTAAGAAATGCAGAATGAAAACTAAGCACATCCTGTCAATGACAGGTTTTAATGAAATTGTAACGTCTGAAGAAATTATAGGAATCCACTAAGAGTAGATATGTTTCATAAGCAATATTATACCCTTTGCATTTAATAGGATATACATTTATTAACATTTGATGGTGGCTGTAATACTGATCATTACAAATGTTTCATCTGGGTTAAAACATAAAGTTGCTTAAAATTACCTTCCTTTCCTGAGAAGATGCATGTTACTACATTAATTTGTGAACTACTGAAAGAAAAATCCTCACAACAACTAAATGAGTTCACAGCACAGCAGATGCAATAGAATAATAATTTATTTAAAAAAAATAAAATTTTTAACTTCATGTGGTTGTTTATGTAGTAGCTTTTCCTAAAGAAAAAGTATTATTACTGTCAATTCAACAAGGCTCTGAATTGTTTGGTATGCATGCAGAAATGATTACTTCTTTAGTGAAGTTTCCTTGTGCTAATCCCCTTGGAATGCAGCATTTATCACCTACCAAACAAGTGTAAAATATTTCAGTCCAGGAGGATTATCACCCCTGTCTTCCTCTCTGCTTTACTGGAGCAGAATAGGAGAGGGAGGAAAGGTAGGCAGAGTGTTTCAGCAGCTACAAAAGCAAATAATTACAAGAAAATTCCTAAATAATTTGATCCAGTTGTCTTTATTCCTCAGTTTTTTATGATGGATTTTTTTAACATTGTTTCCAAGAAGGAAACATTTACAAGCAACAAACCAAACTCATGGGTTTTGTCTGTAGAATGACATGCCTTACCTGGTAATCTGTTCCTTTCCTTGCAAGCCTTAATATTGTTTATTCAGTGTTGAGTTGATGCTTTCAGAGAACTAGTCACATGATAGATCTTTTTCCTAACTTGCAGTAGATAATCTAGAGGGTATGGCTGTATATTCATTATGAGGGCCAACTTGTCTTATCACTTTGTAAAATACAAAAATTGTGAGATTGTTCTGTGATTCTATCCGGCATCTTAACTTTGGCTAACCTGAAGTTCTTGGTATACTCAATTATTTTTGTCACCTCACTTTATTCACTACTTTTGCTTGACCAATGTTGAATATTCTACTGGAAAAAAGATTAGCACAAATCCTGCTAGGATACACTGGCCAGTTCTTCCCATTCGAAAATCATCTCTTTGTTTTCTATCTTTTGTTTCCAATCTGCTTATTGATTTTCAAATATTATTTTAGTTGAAAAATAAAGAAAAAGGGAAATCAGCAGCATTTTACTGGGAGAACATTATAGCAAAAGCAGAAGTGTCTAATCTTGTTTTTGATTTTCCTTATCTTCCACATTATTCTCACCAGCTAATTAAAGAAAGCAAATGTCCCATAGCTTGTAAACTCAATATGCCAAATAGATTAATCTAATCTAATTATAATAATAAAATAAGTAAAAACAAAAATATCTTTGCACCAAACTGACCATCAGTCATTAGGTGAACAGTTTCCTATAAAGTTCTATAAATAATTTAAACATAGTGGTATGATAACCATAGTAATCACGAAAGTTAGCAGAAGACAGCTTAACTGTATTGTTGATTAGTTTCCTTGCTAGCAGTAGGCTGAAATTTTACTGAGAAAGGGAACAATTCATACATGAGAAAACTTAATGGAGAAAACTTAATGGAACCTGTTTTTTTGAGCAAGGCTTCAAGTAATCCCACAGTGTGAACAGGACTATGCTTGGTGAACCAGCAGATCAGGGTGTCTCTACTAATACTGTGAGACACTCGAGGAATACTGAATTTAACCTCGCTATGGTGCTCTCCTTTTCATGAAGGCAGCTGAAATCATCTTTGCTTTACAGTAGCAAGAACTGAGAGCAAAATTTGAGGTGGGAGCTCTGATTTTGCAGGAAATCTGAGTCAGAGCTGAAAAGTGGACTTAAATCTTCCAAAGTTCAGTAAAGTGGTTTGAACTACAAAGTCATGTTCCTGTTCCGCAGTTACACAACTGGCTGTGGTGGGTTGACCTTGGCTGGACACCAGGTGCTCACCCAGCCACTCTACCAGTTCCCATCCCAGCCATAAAGGGGAGAGAGAGTAAACAGCTTGTGGGTGCTTGCACATGCAAAAGCAAAGTGAAAACTACTTCCCACCAGCAGCAATTTCCAGCCACTTCCTGGGAAGCAGGGCTTCATCACATGTAATCGTTTCTTCCTGCTCCTTTCCTTAGCTGATCTGAGCTGACATCATATGGTGTGGAACATCCCTTTGGCCAGTTTGGGTCAGCTGGCCTACTTGTGTCCCCTCCCAGGATCTTGCCCTCAACTGAGGAAGGAATATTACAGTGCTGATGCTGTGCTCAGCAGCAGCCAAAACACTCATGTGTTATCAGCACCCTTCTAGCTCCAAATGCAAAGCACAGCCCTATGAGGGCTGCTATGAGTAAATGAACTCCATCTCAGCCAGACCCAATACACTGGCTTAATGGTGAGCAGATGATATTTAATAAATTAATAAATGTTTACTTCTTCATATACATATTCAGATGCCCTGTTTGCACATGTTTTATATTCCAAGTTGATTGAAATATGAAAGCAAAAAACCAAAACAGAACTCATAGTATTACTTTGTTTATTTGTGTTTTGTGATAATAAGTAGCAGTTCTTTTTTACTAAATAAATTAACAACATTTTGGTGAGGATGGAAATTACCAGTGTATGCTTTACATGGTGTCGGTTTAGACACTGAATACTATCACAATGCATGCTCCATAATACGATTTCCATATCAATGAAACTAAAATATTCTC